>NW_026948500.1:0-60131 GCF_035770615.1 Melospiza melodia melodia | reverse complement strand
TCGGGAATGACAGTGAAAATTCCAGCGGGAATTAATGACAAAAACCGGGAATTCCAGCGGGAATGAATAGGAATGTCCCGGGAGGAATTCCAGTGGGAATTAATGGGAATATCCCGGGAATTCCAGCGGGAATTAATGGGAAAAACCCGGGAATTCCAGCAGGAATTCCAATGGGAATTAATGGGAAAAACCCGGGAATTCCAGTGGGAATTCCAGTGGAATTAATGGGGAAAACACCGGGAATTCCAGCGGGAATTAATGGGGAAAACACCGGGAATTCCAGCAGGAATTAATGGGGAAAATCCAGGAATTCCAGCAGGAATTATTGGGAAAACACCGGGAATTCCAGTGGGAATTAATGGGAATATCCCGGGAATTACAGCAGGAATTCCAGCGGGAATTAATGACAAAAACCCGGGAATTCCAGCAGGAATTAATGGGAAAAACCCGGGAATTCCAGTGGGAATTAATGGGGAAAACACCGGGAATTCCAGCGGGAATCAGCAGGAAAAACCTGTTACATTTTGGGGAATTTTTGGGGACTTTTTGGGTTTTTATTTTTTTATTTTTGTCGAATTTTGGGGGATTTTTTGGGGATTTTCAGCACCTTTTTGGGTAATTATTGGGGATTTTTTTTTTTTTAATTTTTGTTGAATTTTTGCGGGGGAATTTTGGGGGCATTTTGGGGGATTTTCAGCACCTTTTTGGGCAATTTTTGGGACATTTTGGGGATTTTCTTTTTTTATTTTTTGTCAAATTTTGGAGGGACTTTCAGGATGTTTTTTGGCAACTTTTTGGGAAATTTTATTATTTTTAAATTTTTGTTGAATTTTTTGGGGGGGGAATTGTGGGGGGATTTTTTGGGGGGATTTTCAGGACCTTTTTTTGGCAACTTCTTGGGACTTTTTGGGGAAAATCTTTTTATTATTTTTTGTTGAATTTTTGTGGGGAATTTTGGGGGATTTTTTGAGGAATTTTTTCGGGCAATTTTTGGGGAATTTTTTTGGAGAATTTTTTTGGGGAATTTTTTAGGGGAATCTTTTGGGCAATTTTTTGGGGAATTTTTGGGGAATTTTTTGGGGAATTTTTTTGGGGAATCTTTGGGGAATTTTTTGGGGAATCTTTTGGGGAATTTTTGGGGAATTTTTTTGGGCAATTTTTTTTGGAATTTTTTTGGGCAATTTTTTGGGGGATTTTTTGGCAATTTCGGCCTCACCTTGGTGGCCACGGCGAAGACGCAAGCGGCGGCAGCTCCAGGGGCCGGCGCCGCCCGGGGCCGGGGGCACGTGGCAGCGCTGGTGGTACGCTGGGAATTCGGGAATTCCGGAAATTCCGGGAATTCCGCGGGAATTCCGCACCCACAGCCCCTCCCCCTCTGCTCCCGCCATTATTCCCTTTTTTTGGGGTGGTTTTTTGCCCCAAATTCACTTTTTCTCCCCATTTTTCCACACCCTTTTCCCATATTTTTCCCATTCCTCTCGGGTTTTTTCCCCATTTTCCACCCCCATTCCCACTTCTCCCATTTCCCACCCAAATCCCGTTTTTTCCCATTTTCCCCACTTTTGAGGGGATTTTCCCACCCCTCCCTCACTTTCCCAATAAAATTCCCATTTTTTCCCACCCTTCCCCCCTTAATTCCCACTTTTCCAGCTCCCATTCCATTTTCCAATCCCAATCCCATTTTTTCCCCCATTTTTCACATTTTTTCCCCATTTTTCACATTTTTTCCCATTTTTCCCCCTTTGGAGGGGATTTTCCCACTCTTTCCCCATTTTCCCCACTCTCTATTCCCATTTCCCCCCATTTGCCAGCCCAGTTCCATTTTCCCACCCAATTCCCATTTTTCCCCATTTTTCCCCACTTTTGAGGGGATTCTCCCATTTTTCCCATTTCCCCCCTATTTTCCCATTAAAATTCCCATTTTTTCCCCTCCATTCCCAATTTTCCCACTCCCATTTCCCCACCCCAATCCAATTATTTTTCATTTTTTCTCCATTATTCCATCTTTTGAGAGGATTCTCCCATTTTCCCATTCCCCCCCATTTTCCCATTAAAATTCCATTTTTCCCCCACTCCCATTCCCATTTTCCCACCCCAATCCCATTTTCCCCAATTTTTCCTCCATTTTCCCACTTTTGAGAGGATTTTCCCATTTTCCCATTTCCCCCATTTTCCCATTAAAATTCCCATTTTCCCATTAAAATCCCCATTTTCCCCACCATCCCATCCCAATTCCCTTTTCCCCCATTTTCCCACTCCCACTCCCATTTCCCCACCCAAATCCAATTATTTTTCATTTTTTCTCCATTATTCCATCTTTTGAGAGGATTCTCCCATTTTCCCATTCCCCCCCATTTTCCCATTAAAATTCCCATTTTTCCCCCACTCCCACTCCCATTTTCCCACCCCAATCCCATTTTCCCCAATTTTTCCTCCATTTTCCCACTTTTGAGAGGATTTTCCCATTTTTCCCATTTCCCTCCATTTTCCCATTAAAATTCCCATTTTTCCCTCCATTCCCAATTTTCCCACTCCCATTTCCCCACCCCAATCCAATTATTTTTCATTTTTTCTCCATTATTCCATCTTTTGAGAGGATTCTCCCATTTTCCCATTGCCCCCCATTTTCCCATTAAAATTCCATTTTTCCCCCACTCCCATTCCCATTTTCCCACGCCAATCCCATTTTCCCCAATTTTTCCTCCATTTTCCCACTTTTTGAGAGGATTCTCCCATTTTTCCCATTGCCCCCCATTTTCCCATTAAAATTCCCATTTTTCCCCCACTCCCATTCCCATTTTCCACTGCCATTCCCATTTCCCCACACCAAATCCAATTATTTTTCATTTTTTCTCAATTTTTCCCACTTTTGAGAGGATTCTCCCATTTTCCCATTGCCCCCCATTTTCCCATTAAAATTCCCATTTTTCCCCACTCCCATTCCCATTTTCCCACGCCAATCCCATTTTCCCCAATTTTTCCTCCATTTTCCCACTTTTGAGAGGATTCTCCCATTTTTCCCATTCCCCCCCATTTTCCCATTAAAATTCCCATTTTCCCCTCAATTCCCAATTTCCCACTCCCATTTCCCCACCCAAATCCAATTATTTTTCATTTTTTCTCCATTATTCCAAATTTTGAGAGGATTCTCCCATTTTTCCCATTCCCCCCCATTTTCCCACCAAAATTCCCATTTTCCCTTCAATTCCATTTTCCCACTCCCATTTTCCCACCCCAATCCCATTTTCCCCATTTTTTCCCATTTTTCCCACTTTTGAGGGGATTTTTCCCATTTTTCCCATTTCCCTCCATTTTCCCATTAAAATTCCCATTTTTCCCCTCCATTCCCAATTTTCCCACTCCCATTTCCCCACCCAAATCCAATTATTTTCCATTTTTTTCTCCATTATTTCATCTTTTGAGAGGATTCTCCCATTTTCCCCATTCCCCCATTTTCCCATTAAAATTCCCATTTTTCCCACCCTTCCCCCCTCAATTTCCAATTTTCCCACCCCCATTCCCACTTCTCCCATTTTCCCACCCAAATCCCAGGTTTTTTCCCCATTTTCCATCCTCTTTCCCACCCAAATCCCGTTTTTTTTCCCATTTTCCCCACTTTTGAGGGGATTTTCCCACCCCTCCCTCACTTTCCCAATAAAATTCCCATTTTTTCCCCACCCTTCCCCCCTTAATTCCCACTTTTCCAGCTCCCATTCCCATTTTCCAATCCCAATCCCATTTTTTCCCCATTTTTCACATTTTTTCCCCATTTTTCACATTTTTCCCATTTTTCCCCCTTTGGAGGGGATTTTCCCACCCTTTTCCCCATTTTCCCCACTCTCTATTCCCATTTCCCCCCATTTGCCAGCCCAGTTCCATTTTCCCACCCAATTCCCATTTTTCCCCATTTTTCCCCACTTTTGAGGGGATTCTCCCATTTTTCCCATTCCCCCCATTTTCCATTAAAATTCCCATTTTTCCCCTCCATTCCCAATTTTCCCACTCCCATTTCCCCACCCCAATCCAATTATTTTCCATTTTTTTCTCCATTATTTCATCTTTTGAGAGGATTCTCCCATTTTCCCCATTCCCCCATTTTCCCATTAAAATTCCCATTTTTCCCCACCCTTCCCCCCTCAATTCCCAATTTTCCCACCCCCATTCCCACTTCTCCCATTTCCCACCCAAATCCCGTTTTTTTCCCATTTTCCCCACTTTTGAGGTGGATTTTCCCACCCCTCCCTCACTTTCCCAATAAAATTCCCATTTTCCCCACCCTCCCCCCTTAATTCCCACTTTTCCCATTCCCATTTTCCAATCCCAATCCCATTTTTTCCCATTTTTCACTATTTTTTCCCATTTTTCCCCCTTTGGAGGGGATTTTCCCACTCGTTCCCCATTTTCCCCACTCTCTATTCCCATTCCCCCATTTTCCCACCCCAATCCCATTTTCCCCATTTTCCCTCCATTTTTCCCACTTTTGAGGGGATTTTCCCATTTTTCCCATTCCCTCCATTTTCCCATTAAAATTCCCATTTTTTTCCCACCCTTCCCCCTCAATTCCCAATTTTCCCCACTCCCATTCCCATTTCCCACCCCAATCCCAGTTTTTCCCCATTTCCCCCCCTTTTGAGGGATTTTCCCATTTTTCCCATTTCCCCCCATTTTTCCCATTTCCCCCCATTTTCCCATTAAAATTCCCATTTTCCCATTAAAATTCCCATTTTCCCATTAAAATCCCCATTTTCCCCACCCATCCCAATTCCCTTTTCCCCCATTTTCCCACTCCCACTCCCATTTCCCCACCCAAATCCAATTATTTTTCATTTTTTCTCCATTATTCCAACTTTGAGAGGATTCTCCCATTTTTTCCCATTCCCTCACCTTTTCCCATTAAAATTCCCATTTTTCCCCTCAATTCCATTTTCCCACTCCCATTCCCATTTTCCCACCCCAATCCATTTTCCCCCAATTTTTCCTCCATTTTCCCACTTTTGAGGGATTCTCCCATTTTTCCCCATTCCCCCCCATTTTCCCATTAAAATTCCCATTTTCCCCTCAATTCCCAATTTTCCCCCTCCCATTCCCATTTCCCCACCCAAATCCAATTATTTTTCATTTTTTCTCCATTATTCCAAATTTTGAGAGGATTCTCCCATTTTTCCCATCCCCCCCCATTTTCCCACCAAAATTCCCATTTTCCCCTTCAATTCCGTTTTCCCACTCCCATTTTCCCACCCCAATCCCATTTTCCCCATTTTTTCCCATTTTCCCCACTTTTGAGGGGATTTTCCCATTTTTCCCATTTCCCTCCATTTTCCCATTAAAATTCCCATTTTTCCCTCCATTCCCATTTTCCCACTCCCATTTCCCCACCCAAAGCCAATTATTTTTCATTTTTTCTCCATTATTCCCTCTTTTGAGAGGATTCTCCCATTTTCCCATTGCCCCCCATTTTCCCATTAAAATTCCCATTTTTCCCCCACTCCATTCCCATTTTCCCACGCCAATCCCATTTTCCCCAATTTTTCCTCCATTTTCCCACTTTTGAGGGGATTCTCCCATTTTCCCATTCCCCCCATTTTCCATTAAAATTCCCCATTTTCCCCTCAATTCCCAATTTTCCCACTCCCATTCCCATTTTCCCACCCCAATCCCATTTTCCCCCATTTTTTATACATTTTCCCAACTTTCGAGGCGATTCTCCCATTTTTCCCATTTCCCCCCATTTTTCCCATTTCCCCCCATTTTCCCATTAAATTTCCCATTTTCCCATTAAAATTCCCATTTTCCCCACCCATCCCATCCCAATTCCCTTTTCCCCCATTTTCCCACTCCCACTCCCATTTCCCCACCCAAATCCAATTATTTTCCATTTTTTCTCCATTATTCCTAATTTTGAGAGGATTCTCCCATTTTTCCCATTCCCCCCCATTTTCCCACCAAAATTCCCATTTTCCCCTTCAATTCCATTTTCCCACTCCCATTTCCCACCCCAATCCCATTTTCCCCCATTTTTTCCCACTTTTGAGGGGATTTTCCCATTTTTCCCATTTCCCTCCATTTTCCCATTAAAATTCCCATTTTTCCCTCCATTCCCATTTCCCCACTCCCATTTCCCCACCCCAATCCAATTATTTTTCATTTTTTTCTCCATTATTCCATCTTTTGAGAGGATTCTCCCATTTTTCCCATTCCCTCCATTTTCCCATTAAAATTCCCATTTTTCCCCACCCTTCCCCCCATTCCCATTTTCCCACCCCATTCCATTTTCCCACCTTTTCCCCAATTTTCCCACCTTTTCCCCATTTTCCCAACTTTCCCCAATTTTCCCACCTTTTCCCCATTTTCCCACCTTTTCCCCAATTTCCCCACCTTTTCCCCATTTTTCCCCATTTTCCCATCCCACTCCCATTTCCCACTTTTCCACTTTTCCATCCAAATCCACTTTTCCCCCATTTCCCCCTCATTTTTCCCGTTCCTCCCGGGATTTTCCACCCCATTCCCACTTCTCCCATTTTCCCACCCAAATCTCATTTTTTCCCCCATTTTTCTGACTTTGAGGGGATTCTCCCATTTCTCCTATTCCTCCCCAGTTTCCCATTAAAATTCACATTTTTTCCCCCCACATCCCATTCCCATTTCCCACCCAAATCCATTTTTCCCCATTTTTCCCCATTTTCCCACCCAAATCCCATTTTTTTTCCCAATTTTTCCCATTTTGGAGGGGATTTCCCCACCCAAATCCCATTTTCCCCACTCCATATTCCCATTTCCCCATTTCCAACCCAATCCTATTTTCCCATTTTTTCTCAATTTTCTCCACTTTGAGGGGATTCTCTCATTTTTCCCATTCCCCCCATTTTCCCATTAAAATTCCCATTTTTTTTCCATTTTCTCACCCATTTTCCCATTAAAATTCCCATTTTTTCCATTTTCCCACCCATTTTCCCATTGAAATTCCCATTTTTTTTCCATTTTCCACCCCAATCCCATTTTTTCCCCATTTTTCCCCCTTTTGAGGGGATTTCCCCACCCTTTTCCCATTTTTTCCCACTCCATATTCCCATCCCCCATTTTCCCTGTTCTCCCCATTTTTATCCTCATTTTTATCCCAGATTTTCCCATTTTCTCTCCCATTTTTCCCTTAATTTTTTTTTCAGTTTTTTCCCTGTTTCTCTCCCCATTCCCCCCATTTTTATCCCCATTTTTCCCCCGTTTTTCTCTGCTTTTCTGGTTTTTTTCTCCCCATTTTCCTCTATTTTTCCCCAGGGTTTTTTTCCCATTTTCCTCCCCGTTTCCCGCGTTTTTCTCCCCGTTTTTTTCCCGTTTTTTTTCCCCATTTTCCCCCCGTTTTTTCCCCATTTTTTCGCTGACCGTGGCCGCATTTCCTGCACCGGACCAGGGAATTTTCGGGATTTTTTTTTCCTCCATTTTCCCCCTTTTCCTCGGCTTTTCCCCCGTTTTTTCCCATTTTCCCCCCAGGTTTTTTTCCCGTTTTCCCCATTTTTATCCCATTTTTTCCCCGTTTTATCCCCATTTTTCCGCTGACCGTGGCCGCATTTCCCGCACCAGCCCAGGGAATTTTCAGAATTTTTCCCCCGTTTTTCCTCCGTTTCTCCCCTGTTTTTCCCGGGTTTTCTTTCCCGTTTTTCCCGTTTTTTCCCCATTTTCCCCCCGTTTTTTCCCGTTTTTTCCCTGACCGTGGCCGCACTTCCCCCACCGCACCAGGGAATTTTCGGGATTATTTTTCCCTCCGTTTTTCCCCTTTTCCTCGGCTTTTTCCCCCCGTTTATTCCCAATTTTCCCCAGTTTTTTTTTCCCGTTTTCCCCCTGATTTTCCTGGATTTTTCCTACCCATTTTTCCCCCCGTTTTTCCCGGATTTTTCCCCCGTTTGTCGCATTTCCCGCACCGCACCAGGGAATTTTCGGGATTTTTTCCCCCATTTTTATCCCCGTTTTTCTCCCGTTTTCCCCCCGTTTTTTCCCCTTTTTACCGGATTTTCTCCCCATTTTTCCCCAGGTTTTTTCCCCATTTTCCCCCCATTTTTTCCCCCCATTTTTATCCCCGTGTTTCACTGACCGTGCCCGCACTTCCGCAGCGCACCAGGCAATTTTCGGGGTTTTTCACCCCTATTTGCCCAATTTTCCCCGGTTTTTTTCTTTTTTTTTTTCCCGGATTTTTCCCCCCGTTTTCCCCCCATTTTGCCCCCGTTTCCCCCCAGGTTTTTTTCCCGTTTTCCCCATTTTTATCCCCATTTTTCCCCCCATGTTTCCGCTGACCGTGGCCGCACTTCCCGCAGCGCACCGGGGAATTCTCGGGGTTTTTTCCCCCAATTTTCCCTGATTTTTCCCCAGGTTTTTTCCCCGTTTTCCCCCCGTTTCCCCCCAGGTTTTTTTTTTCCCGTTTTCCCCCTTTTTTCCCTCATTTTCCCCCCATATTTTTTTCCCGTTTTCCCCCCATTTTTATCCCCATTTTTATCCCCGTGTTTCCGCCTACCGTGGCCGCACTTCCCGCAGCGCACCAGGCAATTTTCGGGGTTTTTCACCCCCTATTTTGCCCCGATTTTTCCCCAGGTTTTTTCCTATTTTCCCCCCTTTTTTCCCCAGATTTTTTTCCCATTTTCCCCCAAGTTTTTTTTCCCGTTTTTCCCGTTTTTATCCCCATTTTTATCCCCCTTTATCTGCCTACCGTGCCGCACTTCCCGCAGCGCACCAGGGAATTTTCGGATTTTTTCCCCCCGTTTTCCCCCTATTTTCCCTGATTTTTCCCCAGGTTTTTCCCCATTTCCCCCCGTTTTCCCCCATTTTTCTCCAGTTTTTTTTCCCGTTTTCCCCGTTTTATACCCATTTTTATCCCCGTTTTTCACTGACCGTGGCCGCACTTCCTGCACCACACCAGGGAATTCTCGGGGTTTTTTCCCCCTATTTTCCCTGATTTTTCCCAGGTTTTTCCCCATTTCCCCCCCATTTTCCCCCCAGGTTTTTTTTTCCCGTTTTCCCATTTTTATCCCCATTTTTATCCCCGTTTTTCACTGACCGTGCCCGCACTTCCCGCAGCGCACCAGGCAATTTTCGGGGTTTTTCGCCCGCATTTTCCCCCGTTTTTTTCCCGGATTTTTCCCCCGTTTTCCCCCCATTTTTCCCAGTTTTTTTTCCCATTTTCCCCCCATTTTCCCCCATTTTTATCCCCGTGTTTCACTGACCGTGCCCGCACTTCCCGCAGCGCACCAGGGAATTGTCGGGGATTTTTCCCCTATTTTCCCAGATTTTTTCCCCATTTTCCCCCCATTTTTCCCCATTTTTTCCCCATTTTTATCCCATGTTTCCGCCTACCGTGGCCGGCACTTCCCGCACCGCACCAGGAATTTTCGGGATTTCTGTCCCCATTTTCCCCCGGTTTTTTCCCGGACTTTTCCCCCCGTTTTCCCCAGGTTTTTTCCCAGTTTTTTTTTCCCGTTTTCCCCATTTTTATCCCCATTTTTATCCCCATTTTTCCCCGTGTTTCACTGACCGTGCCCGCACTTCCCGCAGCGCACCAGGAATTTTCGGGGTTTTTCACCCCTATTTTTGCCCCATTTTCCCCGGTTTTTTCCCGGATTTTTCCCCCCGTTTTCCCAGGTTTTTTTCCATTTTTCCCCGTTTTATCCCATTTTTATCCCCATTTTTATCCCCATTTTCCGCCTACCGTGCCCGCACTTCCGCAGCGCACCAGGGCCGTTTTCGGGTTCCGCCCGTCGCCGGCGCACACGCAGCACGCGGGGTCCCCCCCGGGCGCGGCCGCTGGGGGGCGCCAGGAGCGCAGCGGGGCATTAATTACCATTAATTACCGTTAATTACCCGCTAATTACCGCTAATGAACCGCTCATTGGCGGCTAATGAGCCACTGATTAGGGGGCCTAACCGGGGATTGCGGCTCACCGGGGCTGATGTCCTTCCAGAGAACGAAAAATTGGGAATTGTCCCTCGAACTGGATCTGACAGCCCCGGCGGGAGGCGTCCCACCTGCGGGCACCGAGCCGGGATTTCGGGGGGATTTGGGGGATTTTGGGGGGATTTTGGGGGATTGGGGGGATTTGGGATTTTGGGGATTCGGGGATTTGGGGGATTTGGGGGGATTTGGGGGATTTTGGGGGGATTTTAGGGATTTTGGGGGGGATTTCGGGGATTTTGGGGGGATTTTGGGGATTTTGGGGGGGATTTTGGGGGGCATTTGGGGGGTTGAGAGGATTTTGGGGGGATTTGGGGGATTTTGGAGGAGATTTGGGGGGATTTGGGGGGATTTGGGGGAATTTTGGGGATTTTGGGGGGGGGTTTCTGGGGATTTGGGGGGGATTTGGGGGATTTTGGGGATTTTGGGGAGATTTCGGGAGGGGTTGGGGATTTCGGGGGGATTTCGGGGGGGTTTTGGGATTTGGGGGATTTTGGGGATTTGGAGGGATTTGGGGGGGATTTTGGGGGATTTTGGGGGGATTTTTGGGATTTTGGGGGGAATTTGGGGGGTTTGAGGGGATTTGAGGGGATTTTGGGGGATTTCGGGGGGGATTTGGGGGGTGAGAGGATTTTGGGGGATTTGGGGGATTTTGGAGGAGATTTGGGGGATTTGGGGGAATTTTGGGGATTTTGGGGGGGGGTTTTGGGGATTTGGAGGGATTTGGGGGGGATTTGGGGGATTTTGGGGATTTTGGGGGGGATTTCGGGAGGGGTTGGGGATTTCGGGGGGATTTCGGGGGCGTTTTTGGGATTTGGGGGATTTAGGGGGATATGGAGGGATTTGGGGGGGATTTTGGGGGATTTTGGGGGATTTTTGGGATTTTGGGGGGAATTTGGGGGGGTTTGAGGGGATTTGAGGGGATTTTGGGGATTTCGGGGGGGTTTTAGGGATTTGGGGGGATTTCGGGGGGATTTAGGGGGGATTTGGGGGGATTTGGGGGATTTTGGGGGGATTTGGGGGAAGTTTGGGGATTTGGGGGATTTGGGGGGATTTCGGGGGGGTTTTTGGGGATTTGGGGATTTTGGGGGATTATGGGGATTTTGGGGGATTTGGGGGATTTCGGGGGGATTTGGGGTGGATTGCGGGGATTTGGGGTGGATTGCGGGGGGATTTGGGGGATTTCAGGGGCTTTTGGAGGGATATGGGAGGGATTCGCGAGGGGATTCGGGGGGATTTCGGGGCGATTTGCGGCGTTTTGAGGGATTTGGGGATATCGGGGGATTTGGCAGATTTTGGGGGGATTTTAGAGCGGCGTTTTGGGGCGTTCGGGAAGGGCTTTGGGGAGATTTGGGGGATTTGGGGGAGATATTAGGAGATTTGGGGGAATTTTGGGGGGGTATGGGGAGTTTGGAGGATTTGGGAGGAGATTTTTGGGGGGATTTGGGGGATTTTTTGGGGGGTTTGGGGATTTGGGAGATTGAGGGGGATTTGGGGGGACTTGGAGGCGATTTGGGACAGGATTTGGGGGGATTTTGGGGATTTTGGGAGGGGGTTTGGAGAGATTGGGGAGATTCTGGGGGATTTGGGGGGGTTTTCGGGATTTGGGGGGATTGAGGGGGGGATTTGGGGGAGTTTTGGGGATTTTAGGGGCTGCGTTTGTCTGGTTTGAGCCGATTTTGGGGCAGTTTGGGGGGTTTAGGGCAGTTTTGGGCTGGATTTGGGGTGTTTGGGGCTGTTTTGGGGAGTTTGGGTGTTCCAGGGTGGTTTTGGGCTGGTTTGGGGAGTTTGGGGTGTTCCAGGGGTGGTTTTGGGGTGTTTCGGGCTGTTTTGGGGGGTTTAGGGCAGTTTTGGGCTGGATTTGGGGTGTTTGGGGCTGTTTGGGGAGTTTGGGGGTGTTCCAGGGGTGGATTTGGGGTGTTTTGGGCTGGTTTGGGGTGTTCCGGGGGTGGTTTTGGGGTGTTTTGGGCTGGTTTGGGGGTGTTCCGGGGGTGGTTTTGGGGTGTTTTGGGGAGTTTGGGGGTGTTCCAGGGGTGGTTTTGGGCTGTTTTGGGGAGTTTGGGGGTGTTCCAGGGGTGGTTTTGGGGTGTTTGGGGCTGGTTTGAGGTGTTTCAGGGATGGTTTAGGTTGTTCCAGGGTGGTTCTGTGAGTTCTGGGTTACTTTGGGGCGGTTTTGGGGCGTTTTGAGGGAGTTTTGGGCTGCTTTGGGCTGGTTTAGGATTATTTTGCGGCTGTTTTCGGCCTGTTCTGGATTATTTTGGGGCTGTTCTGGGATTATTTTGGGGCTGTTTGTGGCTGTTTAGGGTTTTTTTTGGGGCTGGTTTTGCTCTCATTTTGTGCCGATTTTTGTGCTTTTTTGGGGTTGGGTTTGCTCTGATTTTTGGGATTTTTTTGGCGCTTTTTTTTCGGTGTTTTGGGTTGTTTTGGGCCTGCGTTTTGTCTCGGTTTTGGCTGGTTTGGGGTTGTTTTCTGGTTGGTTTTGTGCTGGTTTTAGGCTGATTTTGGGGCTGGTTTTGGGCTATTTCAGGGTTGTTTAAAGGCGATTTTGGGCTTTTTTTGGCCCGGTTTGGGGCTGTTTTAGGGCAGTTTCTGGCCCGGTTTTGGGGCTGTTTTTAGGGCAGTTCCTGGGCCGGTTTTGGGGCTGTTTTAGGGCAGTTCCTGGGCCGGTTTGGGGGCTGTTTTAGGGCAGTTTCTGGGCCGGTTTTGAGGGTGTTTTAGGGCAGTTTCTGGGCCGGTTTTGAGGGTGTTTTAGGGCAGTTTCTGGCTGGTTTGGGGTGTTCCAGGGCTCTTTTTGGTGCAGTTCGGGGCTATTTTTGGGGTGTTTCAGGGCTGTTTTTGTGTGCAGTTTCGGGGCTATTTTTGGGGTGTTCCAGGGCTGTTTTGGGCAGTTTCGGGCTGTTTTTGGGGCAGTTTCAGGGCTATTTTTGGGGTGTTTGGGGCCATTTTTGGGGCTATTTTTGGGGTGTTCCAGGGCCGTGTTTGGGACCCTTTCATGGCTATTTTGGGGTGTTTCGGGGCCGGTTTTGGGGCAGTTTCAGGGCTATTTTTGGGGTGTTTTGGGGCAGTTTCAGGGCTGTTTTGCGGCCGTTTTTGGGGCAGTTTCAGGGCTGTTTTTGGGTGTTTTGCGGCCGTTTTTGGGGCATTTTCGGGCTGTTTTTGGGGTGTTTTGGGGCAGTTTCAGGGCTGGTTTTGGGGTGTTTCGGGGCAGTTTTGTGGCAGTTTCAGGGCTATTTTTGGGGTGTTTTTGGGCAGTTTCGGGCCTGTTTTTGGGGTGTTTCAGGGCCGTTTTTGGGGCAGTTTCAGGGCTATTTTTGGGGTGTTTTTGGGGCAGTTTCAGGGTTATTTTTGGGGTGTTTCGGGGCAGTTTCAGGGCTGTTTTTGGGATGTTTCGGGGCCGATTTTGGGCAGTTTTGGGGCCGTTTTTGGGGTGTTTTGGGGCAGTTTCAGGGCTATTTTTGGGGCCGTTTTGGGGGTGTTTCAGGGCTGTTTTTGGGGCAGTTCAGGGCTATTTTTGGGCTGTTTCAGGGCCATTTTTGGGCTGTTTCAGGGCCATTTTTGGGGGTGTTTCGGGGACCGTTTTCGGGGTGTCTGGGGTCCCACCTTCTTGACGACGCCCAGGTAGAGCAGCCCGTCCGTCCAGCGCGCCAGCACGTCCTGCCCCTCCCCGATCTGGGGGGCTTCGGGGGCGGCGCCCCCCCCTCGGCCGCCTCCATCCCACCCGGGGGGGCTGCGGGGACAGCGGAGATGGCACCCCAAAACGGGGGGGGGTCCCAGTTTGGGGGGGGTCTGGTTTGGGGAGGGGGCCCAGTTTGGGGGTTCCCAGTTAGGGTGGGGGTCCCAGTTTGGGGGGAGCCTCAGTTTGAGGAAAGGTCCCAGTTTGGGGAAGGGTCCCAGTTTAGGGGTGCAGTGTCAGTTTGAGGGGTCCCAGTTTGGGGTTTCCAGTTAGGGGTGGGGGTCCCAGTTTTGGGGGGGAGCTCAGTTTGAGGAAAGGTCCCAGTTTGGGGGAGGGGTCCCAGTTTGGGGGTTCCCAGTTAGGGTGGGGTCCCAGTTTGGGGGGGGGGGGGCTCAGTTTGAGGAAAGGTCCCAGTTTGGGGGAGGGGTCCCAGTTTGAGGGGTCCCAGTTTGGGGGGGCCAGTGTCAGTTTGAGGGGGTCCCAGTTTGGGGGTCCAGTTTGGGGCAGGGGTCTCAGTTTGGGGGTCTCAGTTTGAGGGGTCCCAGTTTGAGAAGGGGTCCCAGTTTGGGGGTTCCCAGTTAGGGTGGGGGTCCCACTTTGGGGGGGCTAGTGTCAGTTTGAGGGGTCCCAGTTTGGGGGTTCCCAGTTAGGGTGGGGGTCCCAGTTTGGGGGGGCAGTGTTAGTTTGAGGGGTCCCAGTTTGGGCAGGGGTCTCAGTTTGGGGGTCTCAGTTTGAGGGGTCCCAGTTTGAGAAGGGGTCCCAGTTTGGGGTTCCCAGTTAGGGTGGTGTCCCACTTTGGGGGGGGCAGTGTCAGTTTGAGGGGTCCAGTTTGGGGGTGTATGGTTTGGGGAGGGGTCCCAGTTTGGGGGGGGTCCCCAGTTTGGGGGGGCCTCAGTTTGAGGAAAGGTCCCAGTTAGGGTGGGGGTCCCAGTTTGGGGGGGGGGGGGGCTCAGTTGAGGAAAGGTTCCAGTTGGGGGTCCAGTTTGGGGGTCCCAGTTTGGGGGGGTTCCCAATTTTGGGGGTTCCCAGTTTGGGTGGAGGGATCCCAGTCTGGGGGGGTCTGGTTTGGGGAGGGGTCCCACTTTGGGGGTCCCAGTTTGGGGAGGGGTCCCAGGTTGGGGGAGGCGCTGTCCCATTTGGGGGGGTCCCGTTTTGGGGGGGGCTGTCCTTTTTTGGGGGGGTCCCATTTTGGGGGGGGCTGTCTCTTTTTAGGGGTCCCATTTTGGGGCGCTGTCCCATTTGGGGGGTCCCATTTGGGGGGGTGCTGTCCCCATTTTGGGGGTGCTGTCCCCATTTTGGGGTGCTGTCCCCATTTTGGGGTGCTGTCCCTATTTTTGGGGTGCTGTCCCTATTTTGGGGTGCTGTCCCCATTTTTGGGGTGCTCTCCCTATATCCGGTGCTGTCCCCATTTTGGGGGTGCTGTCCCCATTTTGGGGTGCTGTCCCTATTTTGGGGTGCTGTCCCCGTTTTGGGGGTGCTGTCCCTATTTTTGGGGTGCTGTCCCCATTTTTGGGTGCTGTCCCCATTTTGGGGGTGCTCTCCCGTTTTCAGGGCCGTGTCCCTTTCCCATTGGGCTCCCCCGTTTTTTCGGGGGGCTGTCCCTGTTTTTGGGGGGCCTGTCCCTGTTTTTGGGGTGTCCCTACATTAGAGCGTGTCCCTATTTTTGGGGTGTCCCTGTTTTTGGGGTGTCCCTATTTTTGGGGTGTCCCTTTCCCATTGGGGGGTCCCGTTTTTTTGGGGTGTCCCTTTCCCATGGGGGTGTCCCTATTTTGGGGGGGCCGTCCCTCATTTTGGGGGTGTCCCTTTCCCAGGGGGGTGTCCCGTTTTTGGGTGTCTCTATTTTTGGGGTGTCCCTTTCCCAGGGGGGGGTCCCGTTTTTGGGGTGTCTCTATTTTGGGGGTGTCCCTTTCCCAGGGGGGGGTCCCGTTTTTGGGGTGTCTCTATTTTGGGGCTGTCCCTTTCTCATTGGGGGGGTCCCGTTTTTGGGGGGCCGTCCCTCATTTTGGGGGTGTCCCTTTCCCATGGGGGGGGTCCGTTTTTGGGGTGTCCCTATTTTTGGGGTGTCCCTATTTTTGGGGTGTCCCATTTTAGGGGGTGCTCTCCCTTTCCATTGGGGGTTGTCCCTATTTTGGGGGGCCGTCCTCATTTTGGGGTGTCCCTTTCCCATTGGGGTGTCCCGTTTTTGGGGTGTCTCTATTTTGGGGTGTCCCTTTCCCATGGGGGGGTCCCGTTTTTGGGTGTCTCTATTTTGGGGTGTCCCTTTCCCATTGGGGGTGTCCCTATTTTGGGGGGCCGTCCTCATTTTAGGGGTGTCCCTTTCCCATTGGGGGGTCCCGTTTTTGGGGTGTCTCTATTTTGGGGGTGTCCTTTCCCATGGGGGTGTCCGTTTTTGGGGTGTCTCTATTTTGGGGGTGTCCCTTTCCCATGGGGGGGGTCCCGTTTTTGGGGTGTCTCTATTTTGGGGGTGTCCCTTTCCCAGGGGGGGGTCCCGTTTTTGGGGTGTCTCTATTTTGGGGTGTCCCTTTCCCATGGGGGTGTCCCGTTTTTGGGTGTCTCTATATTCGGGGCCGGCCCTATTTGGGGGTGCTGTCCCTTTCCCATCTGGGGTGTCCCTGTTTTGGGGTGCTCTCCCTATACTCGGGGCTGTCCCCATTTTTGGGGGTGCTGTCCCCATTTTTCGGGGTGTCCCTATTTTTTGGGCTGTCCCTATTTGGGGGTGTCCCGTTTTTGGGGCTGTCCCTATTTTTGGGGTGTCCCTTTCCCATTTGGGGTGTCCCTGTTTTTGGGGGTGTCCCATTCGCGGGGTGTCCATCCCTATTTTTGGAGATGTTATCCCTATATTTGGGGGTGTCCATCCCTATATTTGGGGTGCCATCCCTATTTTTGGGGTGTCCATCCCTACATTTGGGGGATTCCATCCCTATATTTGGAGGTGTCCATCCCTATATTTGGGGGTGTCCATCCCTATATTTGGGGTGCCATCCCTATATTTGGGGGTGTCCATCCCTGTATTTGGGGGTGTCATCCCCTATATTTCGGGGTGTCCATCCCTATATTTGGGGTGCCATCCCTATATTTGGGGGTGTCCATCCCTGTATTTGGGGTGTCCATCCCTGTATTTGGGGGTGCCCATCCCTATATTTGGGGGTGTCCATCCCTGTATTTGGGGGTGCCATCCCTATATTTGGGGGTGTCCGTCCCTATTTTTGGGGGTGTCCATCCCTATTTTTGGGGGTGTCATCCCTATATTTGGGGGTGTCCATCCCTGTATTTGGGGTGTCATCCCTATATTTCGGGGTGTCCATCCCTATATTTGGGGGTGCTATCCCTATATTTGGGGGTGCCATCCCCTACATTTGGGGGTGCCATCCCTATTTTTGGGGGTGCCATCCCTATTTTTGGGGGTGCCATCCCTATATCTGGGGGTGCCATCCCTATTTTTGGGGGTGCCATCCCTACATTTGGGGGTGTCCATCCCTTTATTTCGGGTTGCCATCCCTATTTTTGGGGGGGCTGTCCCAATTTTGGGGTGCTGTCCCTGTTTTTGGGGTGTGTCCCTGTTTTGGGGGGTGTCCCTGTTTTTTGGGGTGCTGTCTCTATTTTCGGGGTGCTGTCTCTATTTTTGGGGGGCTGTCCCTACATTCGGGGCTCGGTCCCGTTTCCCGGGGGGTGTCCCTGTTTTCGGGGGGCTGTCTCTATTTTTGGGGCTGTCCCTGTTTTTGGGGGCTGTCTCTATTTTTGGGGGCCTGTCCCTGTTTTTGGGGTGCTGTCCTAATTTTGGGGGGTGTCCCTGTTTATGGGGGTGCTGTCCCTATTTTTGGGGTGCTGTCCCTATATTCGGGGCTCGGTCCCCGTTTCCCGGGGGGCTCTCACGCGGGCACGGGGGTCCCCGAGTCTCTCCGGCCGCTCCCGGGGCGATCCCGGTGTGTCCCGGTGTATCCCGGGGCCGCTCCCGGTGTATCCCGGGGCCGATCCCGGTGTGTCCCGGTGTATCCCGGTGTATCCGTGTATCCCGGGGCCGATCCCGGTGTGTCCCGGTGTGTCCCGGTGTGTCCCGGTGTATCCCGGGGCCGATCCCGGTGTATCCCGGTGTATCCCGGGGCCGCTCCCGTGTATCCCGGGTGTGTCCCGGCGGTTCCCGCTGTGTCCCGGGTCTGTCCCGGTGTATCCCGGGTCTGTCCCGTTGGTTCCCGGTGTGTTCCGGGTGTGTCCCGTTGGTTCCCGGGGGTCCCGGCGCCCCCGGCCCGGTCCCGCTGCGGCCCGCTGCGGGCGGGGGCGGCGCTGGCGGCGGGGCCGTGACGCAGCAGCGGCGGCGCGGGGGGGGCCCGGGGGGGGCCCCCGAGGGGACGGCGGCACGGGGACACCCCGGGACCCCCCGGGACCCCCCCGGGACCCCTCCGGGAACCACCGGGACCCCCCCGGGGGACGGGAGGGGGCGGGGCCAACGCCGAGACCCCAAAAAACGCCCCCAAAATCCGCCCCCCCCCCCCCCCCCCCGCTCAGCCGGGCTCAGGCCACGCCCCCGCTAGAGGGGAGGCCACGCCCATTGCGGCGCAGGCCACGCCCCCCTAACGCACGCGCAGCGGCTGCTGCGGATGGTGGGGCCACGCCCACAGAGCGCGGGCCACGCCACAACGCGGTTAGCCACGCCCACGCCCACCTAACCAGCAACGGCGCGGCGGCAGCTGAGGCCACGCCCATCGGGCTAAAAGGCCACGCCCCCTCGGCTAGGCCACGCCCCCTCGGCCCGCGGGGATTCGGGGGCAAATTTGGGGATTTTGGGGGCAAATTTGGGGATTTTGGGGGCAAATTTGGGGGATTTTGGGGGCAAATTTGGGGGGATTTGGGGAGCGTGAGGAGGGGTTGGGGAGGGACTGGGGGTTCTGGGGGCATTTGGGGAGTTCTGGGGGTGTCTGGGAGAGGTTTTGGGGGTTATTTGGGCGGGTTTGGGGATGTTTTGAGTGAATTTAGGGAGGTTTTGGGTGGATTTGGGGATATTTGAGTGGATATAGGGAGGCTTTGAGTGGATTTTGGGGATTTGGGGATGTTTGGGGATATTTGGGCCATTTAGGGTGGATTTGGGAACGTTTGGGGATATTTTGGTGGATTTTGGATGTTCGAGTGGATTTTGGGATGTTTTGAACGAATTTAGGGAAGTTTTGAGTGATTTGGGGACGTTTTGGGTGAATTTACGGATGTTTTGGGGCAGATTTGGGGATTTTTTTGGTGGATTTGTGAATAATTTGGGAGGATTTGGGATATTTGGGTGAATTTGGGGAGCTCTAGTGGGATTTGGGCATGTTTTGGGCGGATTTAAGAAGGTTTGGGCAGATTTGAAGATATTTGGGATTATTTTGGGCGGATTTCGAGAGGTTTTGAGGGGTTTGGAATGTTTGGGGCAGATCTGTGGATGTTTATGGTGAATTTAGGAAGTTTGAATGGATTTGGTGATATTTTGGGTGAATTTAGGGATATTTTGGGTGTGTTTGGGGATATTTTGGGTGGATTTAGGGATGTTTTGGGCAGATTTGGGGATATGTTGGTGTATTTGGGGATATTTTAGATGGATTTGGGGATATTTTAGATGGATTTGAGGATATTTAGGTGGATTTGGAAATATTTTGGGTGGATTTGGGGACATTTTGGGCAGATTTGGGGATATTTGGGTGGATTTGGGGATATTTTGGTGTATTTGGGGGTATTTTAGATGGATTTGGGGATATTTTAGATGGATTTGAGGATATTTAGGTGGATTTTGGAAATATTTTGGGTGGATTTGGGGGACATTTTGGGCAGATTTGGGGATATTTGGGTGGATTTGGGGATATTTGGGTGGATTGGGGCTATTTTCGCTGGATTTGGAAATATTTTGGGTGGATTTGGGGGACATTTTGGGCAGCTTTGGGGATATTTCGGTTGGATTTGTGGATATTTGGGTGGATTTGGGGCTATTTTCGCTGGATTTGGGGATATTTGGGTAAATTCGGGCTGTTCGGGCGCTGTGGGCGGGGCTTGCTCTCAGGCCACGCCCCCGCCCCGCAACCAAAACAACGCCGTGCCTCGCATGGCCACGCCCACTGCGTAAACCCCGCCCCCTCCCCTTCTCAGCCAATCCCCGCCCTCTCCCACCACACAAGCCCCGCCCTCCTCAGCCGTTACCGTTTGGCGGGCGATCCTCCTCCTTCCCTCGCCCCGCCCCGCGCTCCTATTGGCTGTTACTTCGCCCGCCTCGCTCTCCATTGGCCCAACCCCGAGGGGGCGGTCCCGCCCCTCCCATCCCGCCCCGCCATTGGCCGCGGCGCGGGCCTCGCTGTGCGCGCGGCGGTTTGAAGGCGCGCGGGACAAGATGGCGGCGCCGCCTCAGGCCGGTCCCGCAGCGCCCCCGGAGCCGCGCCCGAGGCCCTCGCGGCTGCCGGTGGGCCGGGGCCCAGGAGAAGCGGGCCCGTCCGAGGGGCCGCCCGCGGCGCCTCCCCAGCAGGTGCGGAGCGCCCCCCGCGCGGGCCCGGCCCGGCCCTGCCCTGCCCGCGCCTGACGCCGTTTGTCCCCTGACAGAAACGATCGCGGACCGGGCTCGGGCCCGGAGCTGCCAAGGCCGCGCCCAAGGCCCCGCTCAGGGCCCCGCTGCGAACGCTGGGCGCCGCCGCGGGCAAGAACGGTACGGGCGGAGCCGGGGCACGGAGGGGAGAGCGGGGGCAAACAAAGGGGGCTCGGGGCGGTGAAAGGGGAATTTGGGGCATTGAATGGGGGTCTGGGGCAGCCAAGGGGCACTTGGAGGATTGGAGGGGATTTTGGGGCAGTTCAAGGGGATTTTGGGGGATCTAGAGGGGCTCTGGGCAGTTAAAGGGGATTTTGGGGTATTTAGAGGGGCTCCGGGGCAGTTAAAGGGGATCTGGGGGTATTTAGAGGGGCTCTGGGGCAGTTAAAGGGGATCTAGGGGTATTTAGAGGGGCTCTGGGGCAGTTCAAGGGGATCTGGGGGTATTTAGAAGGGCTCTGGGGCAGTTCAAAGGGATCTGGGGTATTTAGAAGGGCTCTGGGGCAGTTCAAGGGGATCTGGGGGGGATTGAGAGGGGCTCTGGGGCAGTTAAAGGGGATCTGGGGGATCTAGAGGGCTCTGGGGCAGCTAAAGGGGATCTGGGGGATTTAGAGGGGCTCTGGGGCAGTTCAAGGGGATCTGGGGTATTTAGAGGGCTCTGGGGCAGTTGAAGGGATTTGGGGGTATTTAGAGGGGCTCTGGGGCAGTTAAAGAGGCTCTGGTGGGATTTAGAGGGGCTCTGGGGCAGTTATTGGGGGTTTTAGAGGGTTATTTGGGCTCTGGGGCAGTTCAAGGCGGGGATTTGGGGTATTTAATGGGGGTTTGGGGCAGTTAATGGGGGTTTGGGGGTATTTAATGGGGCTTTGGGGCAGTTAATGGGTTTTAGGGGGTTATTTGGGCTCTGGGGCAGTTAAGGGGGTTTTAGGGGGTTATTTGGGCTCTGGGCAGTTCAAGGGGCTCAGGGGGTATTTAATGGGGCTTTGGGGCAGTTAATGGGGGTTTTTAGGGGGTTAATTGGGGTTTGGGCAGTTCAAGGGGGGGATTTGGGGGCTCTGGGGACACTTTGGAGACTTTCAAAGGATTTGGGGGCGCTCAGTGTGACCTGGGGGTGTCAAGGGCTTCAGCCTTCCCCAGTGTCCCCCCAATGTCCCCAATGTCCCCCCAATGTCCCCAGATGGCCCTCGCAAGGCGGCGTCGGTGGCAGCTGCTCCTCGGGCAGGTGAGACCTGAGACCTCCTCAATGTCCCCAGGGCCACCTCAATGTCCCCAGGGCCACCTCAATGTCCCCAGGGCCACCTCTCCCCTGTCCCCAGCGTCCCCAGATCTCCCCCCAATGTCCCCAAGCCCCTCCTGATGTCCCCAGGGCACCTCTCCCCTGTCCCCAGTGTCCCCAGGGCCACCTCTCCCCTGTCCCCAGCGTCCCCAGATCTCCCCCCAATGTCCCCAAGCCCCTCCTGATGTCCCAAGCCCCCCTCAATGTCCCCAGGGCCACCTCTCCCCTGTCCCCAGCGTTCCCAGATCTGCCACCAATGTCCCCAAGCCCCCCTCAATGTCCCCAGTCCCTCCCCAGTGTCCCAGGGCCACCTCTCCCCTGTCCCCAAGCCCCTCCTGATGTCCCCAGGCCCTTCCCAGTGTCCCCAGGGCCACCTCTCCCTGTCCCCAGATCTCCCACCTGATGTCCCCAAGCCCCCTCAATGTCCCAAGCCCTCCCTCAATGTCCCCAGGGCCACCTCTCCCCTGTCCCCAAGCCCCCCTCAATGTCCCCAAGCCCTCCCCAATGTCCCCAGGGCCACCTCTCCCCCGCTGTCCCCAGTGTCCCAAGCCCCTCCTGATGTCCCCAAGGCCCAGGACCCCCCAGCCCCAGGGCTCTCCTGCAGTGTCCCCAAGCCCTCGCGATGTCCCCAGATCTCCTCTCCAGTGTCCCCAGTCCCCCTGCCCGTGTCCCCACTGCCCTGCCCGGTGTCCCCGTCCCTTTCCCGTGTCCCCACTGCCCTGCCCGGTGTCCCCGTCCCTTTCCGTGTCCCCGCTCCCCTCCGGGTGTCCCCACTGCCCTCCCCGATGTCCCCAAGCCCCTCACAATGTCCCCGAGTCCTTCTGGGTGTCCCCCCTCCCTCTGGGTGTCCCCCACTGCCCCTCCCGATGTCCCCAAGTCCTCCGGGATGTTCCCAAAGCTCCCCCCCCAGTGTCCCCAAGCCCTTCCCCGTGTCCCCAGTCCTTTTCCTGAGGTCCCCAGCCCCTGCCAATGTCCCCAATGTCCCCCAACCCCTGCCAATGTCCCCTCTCCCCTCCCAATGTCCCCACTCCCCTGCCATTGTCCCCACTCCCCCTGCCAATGTCCCCTCTCCCCTGCCAATGTCCCCACTCCCCTGCCAATGTCCCCAGCCCCTCCCAATGTCCCCACTCCCCTGCCAATGTCCCCAACCCCTGTCAATGTCCCCAACCCCTGCCATGTCCCCAACCCCTGTCAATGTCCCCAAGCTTGGCCACCAGCACGGCGAGCTCCAAGGGCACCTGTCCCCAATGTCCCCAATGTCCCAACCCCTGTCAATGTCCCCAGGCTCGGCCACCAGCACGGCGAGCTCCAAGGGTGCCTGTCCCCGATGTCCCCAATGTCCCCTTGGGGTGTCCCCAATCCCCTCTGTGTCCCCCCAGGCTCGGTGACGAGCACGAGCTCCAGGGTGCCTGTCCCCACTCCCAATGTCCCCTTGGGTGTCCCCCAATGTCCCCAATGTCCCCAACCCCTGTCAATGTCCCCAGGCTCTGCCACAAGCACGGCGAGCTCCAAGGGCGCCTGTCCCCGATGTCCCCAATCCCCTCCCATGTCCCAGTGTCCCCAATCCCTCGGGGTGTCCCAACCCCTTTGTCCCTCCCAGGCTCTGCCACGAGCACGGCGAGCTCCAAGGGCGCCTGTCCCCAATGTCCCTCAGGGTGTCCCCAATCCCCTCTGTGTCCCCCCAGGCTCGGTCATGAGCACGAGCTCCAATGTCCCCAGTCCCCTTGGGGTGTCCCCAATCCCTCCAATGTCCCCAGCCCCCCTGTGTCCCCCTCCAGGTGTCCCCAAAGCCCTCCTGATGTCCCAAAACTCCTCTCCAATGTCCCCTCTCCCAATATCCCCACTCCCCTTCCCGATGTCCCCACTCCCCTTCCTGATGTCCCAAGCCCCTCTGGGTGTCCCCAAGCCCCTCTGGGTGTCCCCAGGCTCTGCCACGAACACGGCGAGCTCCAAGGGCGCCTGTTCCCGATGTCCCAGTGTCCCCAGTGTCCCCAATCCCCCCGGTGTCCCTTTGTCCCCAGCTCTGCCACGAGCACGAGCTCCAAGGGCGCCTGTCCCCAATGTCCCCGGGATGTCCCCAGTGTCCCCAATGTCCCCAATGTCCCCAGGCTCGGTGACGAGCACGAGCGCCAAGGGCGCCTCCAAGCGGCCGCCGTGGGACCTGCGGGGGCAGCTCGGGGACCTGCGGGAGGCGCTGGGCCAGGCCCAGGAGCGGCTGCAGGGGCTGGAGGGCGAGAAACGGGAGCTGGAGAGCGGCAACCGAGCGCTGAGAGAGCGGCTGGAGCGGCTGCAGAGGGAGCTGGGCGAGAGGGAGAGCGGGAGAGCAGCCTCTGCACCAGGGTCGGGTGAGAAACGGGCAAAAATGTACCTAAATGTGCCTAAATCTGCTTAAACCTGCACCTAAATCCCCTTTATACTGCCCCAAACCCACCCCAAACCCACCCATGTCCTCCTGCTGAGGGAGCTGGGCGAGAGGGAGAGCCGGGAGAGCAGCCTCTGCACCAGGGTCGGGTGAGAAACGAGCAAAAATGTACCTAAATCCACAAAAACTGCACCTAAATCCCCTTTATACTGCCTCAAATCCACCCCAAACTGCCCCAAACCCACCCACATCCCCTGCTGAGGGAGCTGGGCGAGAGGGAGAGCTGGGAGAGCAGCCTCTGCACCAGGGTCGGGTGAGAAATGAGCAAAAATGTACCTAAATGTGCCTAAATCTGCTCAAACCTGCACCTAAATCCCCTTTTACTGGCCCAAATCCATCCCATCACCCTGCTGAGGGAGCTGGGACAGAGGGAGAGCAGGGAGAGCAGCCTGTGCACCAGGGTCGGGTGAGAAACGGGCAAAAATGTACCTAAATGTGCTTAAACCTGCACCTAAATCCCCCTTATACTGCCCCAAATCCACCCCAAACTGCCCCAAACCCACCCACATCCCCCTGCTGAGGGAGCTGGGCGAGAGGGAGAGCAGCCTGTGCACCAGGGTCGGGTGAGAAATGGAGAAAAATGTACAAAATCTGCTTTAAATCCACTGAAACCTGCCCAAACCCACCCACATCCACCTGCTGAGAGAGCTGGGCGAGAGGGAGAGCAGGGAGAGCAGCCTCTGCACCAGGGGTCGGGTGAGAAATGTGCCTAAATCTGCTTAAACCTCCACCAAACCCACTCACATCCCCCTGCTGAGGGAGCTGGGCGAGAGGGACAGCAGGGAGAGCAGCCTGTGCACCAGGGTCGGGTGAGAAACGGGCAAAAATGTACCTAAATGTGATTAAACCTGCCCCAAACCCACCCACATCCCCCTGCTGAGGGAGCTGGGCGAGAGGGAGAGCCGGGAGAGCAGCCTGTGCACCAGGGTCGGGTGAGAAATGTGCCTAAATCTGCTTAAACCTCCACCAAACCCACTCACATCCCCTGCTGAGGGAGCTGGGACAGAGGACAGCAGGGAGAGCAGCCTCTGCATCAGGGTCGGGTGAGAAACGAGCAAAATGTACCTGAATGTGCCTAAATCTGCCTAAACCTGCACCTAAATCATCTTTATACTGCCCCAAACCCACCCCAAACCCACCATGTCCTCCTGCTAGAGGGAGCTGGGCGAGAGGGAGAGCAGCCTCTGCACCAGGGTCGGGTGAGAAACAGGGAAAAATGTGCCTAAATCCGCTAAAAATCCACTGAAACCTGCCCCAAATCCATCAAAACCTGTCCAAAATCCATCGCTGTCCAAAACCCATCAAAACCTGGAAAATCTGCTTAAAGCTGTCCAAAATCATCCAAACCTGACCAAAATCCATATTAAGTGCCTCAAAAATCCATCAAAGCTGACCAAATCCACCCAACCTGTCCCAAAATCCGTCCCCATCCCCCTGCAGAGGGAGCTGGGGGAGAGGGAGAGCAGCCTGTGCACCAGGGTCGGGTGAGAAATGAGCAAAAATGTACCTAAATCCTGAAAAAACTGCACCAAAATCAGTTAAAATCCACTTAAAACTGCCCAAAATCCTGAAAAACTGTCCCAAAATCCATCAAAACCTGACCAAAATCCATCCAAACTGCCCCAAAATCATCCAAACCTGACCAAAATCCATCTAAACTGCCTCAAAATCCTTCAAAACTGCCCCAAATCCATCTAAACTGCCCCAAAATCATCCAAACCTGACCAAAATCCCCTCAAAAACTGCCTCAAAATCCTTCAAAACTGTCCCAAATCCATCTAAACTGCCTCAAAATCTGCCAAAACCTGACCAAAATCATCCAAACTGCCTCAAAATCCACCAAAACCTGACCAAAATCATCCAAACTGCCTCAAAATCCACCAAAATCTGTACAAAATCCTGAAAAACTGCCCCAAAATCCACCAAAACCTGTACAAAATCCTGAAAAACTGCCCCAAAATCTAGCAAAACATGAACAAAATCATCCAAACCTGGGAAAAAATCTACTTAAAACTGTCCACAATCCATTAAAACCTGACCAAAATCATTTCAAACTGCCCCAAAATCCATCTAAAGTGCCCCAAAATCCACCAAAACCTGAGCAAAACCCAGAAATTTCCCCGTATTCTCCAACCCCCTCATGGTCCCTCAGAACCCTCCTCAAATTCCTCAAATTCCTCAAAACCCCTCGAGAAACTCACCCAAACCCACCTGGAACTTCCCTAAAATCGGGATTCTCCAGTTTTATGGGCTGTTGTTTCCCTGGAGCTGGAGGTGTCTCAGTGCCGTGAGGAGCTGCAGCAGAGCGGGGCTGAACTCCCTCAAGATCCCCAAAATTCTCTCATAACTCTTCTGTAAATCCCTGAAATTTCCCAAATTCCCTCAAAAACCCCTGAGGATCCCAAAAATTCCCTCAGAACCGTTCAGAAAATCCCAGAAAATTCCCCAAATCCCCTCACCATCTGTAAAACTCCCTCAGAACCCTCCTGAACATTGCTCAAAATCCCCAGATTACCCCAAAACCCCTCAAGAAACTCACCCCAAACCACCTGGAACTTCCCTAAAATCCGGGATTCTCCAGTTTTATGGGGTTGTTGTTTCCGTGGAGCTGGAGGTGTCTCAGTGCTGTGAGGAGCTGCAGCAGAGCCGGGGCTGAACTCCCTCAAGATCCCCAAAATTCCCTCAGAACCCTCCTGGAAATCTATGGAATTTCCCTGAACTTCTCCAAAATGCCACAAGATCCCCAAAGTTCCCTCAGAACTCTTCTGAAAATTCCCCAAAACCCCTCAAGAAATTTACCCCGAACTCTCCAAGTTCCCTGAAATCTGGGATTCTCCAATTTTTTGGGGTTGTTGTTTCCCTGGAGCTGGAGGTGTCTCAGTGCCGTGAGGAGCTGCAGCAGAGCCGGGGCTGAACTCCCTCAAGATCCCCAAAATTCCCTCAGAACCCTTCGGAAAAATCCCTGAAATTTCCCTGAATCCCCTCAAAACCCCTCACAATCCCCAAAATTCCCTCAGAACCCTCCTGAAATTCCCAAAACCCCTCAAGAAACTCACCCAAAACTCTCCAAGTTCCCTGAAATCTGTGATTCCCCAGTTTTATGGGGTTGTTGTTTCCCTGGAGCTGGAGATATTCCAGTGCCGTGAGGAGCTGCAGCAGAGCCGGGGCTGAACTCCCTCAAGATCCCCAAAATTCCCTCAGAACCCTTTGGAAAATTCCCCAAACCCCTCAGAAACTCACCTAAAACTCTCCAAGTTCCCAAAACCCGGGATTCTCCATTTTATGGCATTGCCCCATTTCTTTGGAGCAGCTCCCTGGAGCTGGAGGTGTCCCAGTGCCGCGAGGAGCTGCAGCAGAGCCGCGACCGGCTGGAGGCCCTGGAGGCCGAGGAGCGGCGGCTGCAGGCGCAGGAGCAGCAGCGGCGGCAGGAGAGGATGAGGCCCTGGGTCGGGCACAGGAGCTGTCCGAGCAGCTGGGAGAACGCCGGGGTAGGGCTCAGAATTCCTGAGAATCCCTGAAAAAAACGGGAATTTGGAGCCATTTTGGTGCTCTCTGATCTGGAATCCATTGTTGGAGGGGGTTGGTGAAAAATGGTGGGAAGCTGTGAGGGGAAAATCCACCAGGGGGCGCCAAAAAGGGCGGGAAAATGAGGGGTTGGCCCCAAAATTGCTCTGAAAGTGCCTTGAAATATGGAAAATGGGAATTTTCACCAGTTCAGCTGCTTCTGTCCCCTAAATCCCTCAAGGGCTCTTGAAAATGTGCAAAACTTTGGGATTTTAGAGGTCTTGTGTTGCTCTCTGACCTGAAATCCATTGGGGGCAAAAAATGGCAGGAAGCTGCGAGGGGAAAATCCACCAGGGGGTGCCAAAAAGGGCGGGAAAATGAGGGCTTGGCACCAATTTGGGTGGTTTTTTTGCACCTAAATCGCTCTGAATTGCCTTGAAATGTGGAGAAATGGGAATTTTCACCAATCCAGCTTCTTCTGTCCCCAAAATCCCTGAAGGGTTCCTGAAAATGTGCAAAACTGGCATTTTGGAGCCGTTTTGTTGCTCTCTGATCTGAGATCCTTTAGGCAGAAAAATGGCGGAAGCTGTGAGGGGAAAATCCGCCAGGGGGCGCCAAAAAGGGCGGGAAAATGAGGGGTTGACACCAATTTGGGCTTTTTGGCATCAAAATCACTTCAAAAGTGCCTTGAAATGTGGGGAAAATGGGAATTTTCACCAATCCAGCTGCTTCTGTCCCCAAAATCCCTCAAGGGCTCTTGAAAATGTGCAAAACCCTGGGATTTTAGAGCTGTTTTGTTGCTCTCTGACCTGAAATCTCCCAAGGGACACAACAAAAGGTGGGAAAATGTGGGGTTTGTGCCAATTCTGTCTTTCTTGGGGTCAAAACCCTTCAGGGGAACCTCAAAACTTGGGAAAGATGGAATTTTCACCAATTCAGCTGCCTTTGCACCCAAATATCCTCAGGGAGTGCTTCAGAATCCACAAACCCCAGGAATTTGGAGGTGTTTTGTTGCTCTGGGGCCAGAAAAATGCAGGAAAATGTGGGATTTACGCCCATTTTGGCTTTCTTGGTGTGGGAATCTCCATGGGAGTGCCTCAAAATTTGAGAAAAATGTGAATTTTCACCAATTCAGCTGCTTTTGCACTCAAAATGCCTCAGGGATGCTTCAGAATCCACAGACCCCAGAATTTGGAGCCATTTTGTTGCTCCAGAGGCCTCAGAAAACAGCAGGAAAATGAGGGTTTGTGGCAATTCCGGCTTTTTGGTGTCAAAAATTCTTCAGAAGATTCCTCACAATGTGGTAGAAATGGGAATTTTCACCAGTTCAGCGCTTTTGCAACCAAAATCCTTCAGGGTGCTACAAAATTATTGAAAAACTGGGATTTTAGAGCTGTACAGTCACTGTCCAGGCTGAAAGCCACCAGGAACGCCAGAAAAGGTTGGAAAAATGAGGGGTTTGTGTCAATTCTGGATTTTTTGGTGTCAAAATTTCTCAGGGAGTGCCTAAAAATATGGGGGAAATTGTGAAAAATGGGAATTTTTGACAACTCAACTGCTTTTGCACCCAAAATCCCTCAGGGTGTACGAAATGTTGGGGAAAAAAAGGGAATTTGAATAATTTTTGCTGGGTTTCTACTCGAAATCTGGGTGCCAAGAAAGGCTGGAAAATGAGGGCTTTGCATGGATTGCGGTGAAACCCCTCAGAAAATGCCTCAAAATATGGGAATTTTAACCCAAATTTCCTTGGGGAATGTCAGAAAATCTGCAAAACATGCGGAAAACCAGGCGGGGTTTTTTGTGATTTTTTCTACTGAGCACCAGAAAACGCCTCAAAATATGGGAATTTTAACCCCAAATTCCATGGAGAATGTCAGAAAATCTGCAAAACATGAGGAAAACCGGGATTTTTTTGAGAGTTTCTCTAGTGAACAGCTGGAAAGGCTCAGGAGTGAGGGTGCGAAATGTTGGGGGAAAGAAAAGGGAATTTGAATAATTTTTGCTGGGTTTCAACTCGAAATCCGCTAGGGGGCGCCAGAAAAAAAAGGCGGGAAAATGAGGGAATGTGTTGAAACCCCTCAGAAAACGCCTCAAAATATGGGAATTTAACCCCAAATTCCTTGGGGAATGTCAGAAAATCTGTAAAATATGAGGAAAACTGGGATTATTTTGCGAGTTTCTGTACTGAGCAGCTGAGAAGGCTCAGAAGCAAGGGGGGAATTGGGGATTTTGAGGGTTTTTTGCAGAAGGCCCAGAAGCGAAGGGGAATTGGGGATTTTGAGGTTTTTTGCAAAAGGCTCAGATGCGAGGGGGAAATATTGGGGATTTTGAGGATTTTTTGCAAAAGGCTCAGACGCGAGGGGGAAATTTGGGGATTTTGAGGGTTTTTTGCAGAAGGCTCAGAAGTGATGGGGAAATATTGGGGATTTTGAGGGTTTTTTGCCAAAGGCTCAGAAGTGAGGGGGAAATTGGGGATTTTGAGGTTTTTTTGCAAAAGGCTCAGAGGCGAGGGGGAAATTGGGGATTTTGAGGGTTTTTTGCAGAAGGCTCAGAAGTGATGGGGAAATATTGGGGATTTTGAGGGTTTTTTGCAAAAGGCTCAGAAGCGAGTGGGAATGAGGGGATTTTGAGGATTTTTTGCAGAAGGCCCAGAAGCAAGGGGGGAATTGGGAATTTTGAGGATTTTTTTTGCAAAAGGCTCAGACGTGAGGGGGGAATAAGGGAATTTTCATTTTTTTTTTGCAAAAGGCTCAGCAGCGAGTGGCAATAAGGGAATTTTCAGGTTTTTTTGGAGAAGGCCCAGCAGCGAGTGGGGAAATTGGGGAATGGGGAAATGAGTTTTTTTTTCCTTCCCCCCCCAGGCGCAGCTGCAGCAGACGCAGCAGCAGCTGCAGGAGCAGCTGGAGCAGGTGGCGGCGCTGCGCGAGCTCGAGGCCTCGCAGCGGGCGCTGCTAGCCGAGCACGAGGAGCGCATCCACCTGCTGGAGATGGAGCGGCGCCGCCTGCACAACGACATCCAGGAGCTCCGGGTACGGCTCCGGGGGCAGTTCAGGGGAACGGCCGCGTGTTCTGTGGGGGGGTTACTGAGGGGGGAATCGGGGGCTGGCAGGGTTTTATCAGGGAAATATCTGTGTGGTCTGTGTGAGGGGAGACCCATGGTTTCTGAGGGAGAGACACCCGGGATCAGGCCCAGTGACTAAATTCTGATGTTTTGGGGTTTTATCAGGGAAATATCTGCATGTTCTGTGTGAGGAGAGACCCATGGTTCCTGAGGGAGAGACACCCGGGATCAGGCCCAGTGACTAAATTCTGATGTTTTGGGGTTTTATCAGGGAAATATCTGTGTGGTCTGCGTGAGGGGAGACCCATGGTTCCTGAGGGAGAGACACCCGGGATCAGGCCCAGTGACTGAATTCTGATGTTTTGGGGTTTTATCAGGGAAATATCTGTGTGGTCTGTGTGAGGGGAGACGCCCGGGCCCTGAGGGGAGAGACACCCGGGGTCAGGCCCAGTGACTAAATTCTGATGTTTTGGGGTTTTATCAGGGAAATATCTGTGTGGTCTGTGTGAGGAGAGACCCATGGTTCCTGAGGGAGACACCCGGGGTCAGGCCCAGTGACTAAATTCTGATGTTTTGGGGTTTTATCAGGGAAATATCTGTGTGGTCTGCGTGAGGAGAGACCCATGGTTCCTGAGGGAGAGACACCCGGGATCAGGCCCAGTGACTAAATTCTGATGTTTTGGGGTTTTATCAGGGAAATATCTGCATGTTCTGTGTGAGGAGAGACCCATGGTTCCTGAGGGAGAGACACCCGGGATCAGGCCCAGTGACTAAATTCTGATGTTTTGGGGTTTTATCAGGGAAATATCTGTGTGGTCTGCGTGAGGGGAGACCCATGGTTCCTGAGGGAGAGACACCCGGGATCAGGCCCAGTGACTGAATTCTGATGTTTTGGGGTTTTATCAGGGAAATGTCTGTGTGGTCTCTGTGAGGGGAGACGCCCGGGCCCTGAGGGGAGAGACCCCCAGGACCAGGCCCAATGAATAAATCACTTTTTTGGGGGTGTTTTCCAGGGCGATATCTGTGTTTTCTGTGTGAGGGGAGACGCTGGAACTGCCCCTGAGGGCTGAATCCCATTTTTGTGTGGTTTTGTCAGGGAAATATCTGTATGAGGGGAGATCCCTGGTTCCTGAGGGGGGAGACACTCTGGATCAGGCCCCATTCCTAAATCCCAATTTTTTGGGGGTTTTCCAAGGAAATATCCACATGATCTCTGTGAGGGGAGGCCCTCAGGACTGTCCCTGAGGGCTCAATCCTGATTTTGTGGAGTTTTGTCGGGGAAAACATCTGCGTGTTCTGTATGAGGGGAGAGCCCCGGTTCCTGAGGGGGGAGGCACCTGGGATCAGGTCCAGTGACTAAATCCTGATGTTTTGGGATTTTCTAGGGGGATATCTGTGTGTTCTGTGTGAGGGGAGACACCCCCCAGGACTGTCCCTGAGGGCTGAATCCCATTTTTTGGGGGTTTATCCATGAAAACATCTGTGTGTTCTGTGTGAGGGGAGACCCTGGGACTGTCCTGAAGTGCTGAATCCTGGTTTTGTAAGGTTTTTCCAGGAAAATGTCTCTGTGTTCTGTGTGAGGGGAGACCCCCACTTCCTGAGGGGAGAGACCCCCAGAACCAGGCCCAATGACTGAATCCTGATTTTTTGGGATTTTTGAGGGGATTGTCTGTGTGTTCTGTGTGAGGGGAGACCCCCAGGACTCCCCCCGAGGCCTGAATCCTGATTTAGTGGAGTTTTGTCAGGGAAACTTCTGCATCTTCTGCATGAGGAGAGACCCCTGGTTCCTGAGGGGAGAGACCCCCTGGACCAGGCCCAATGACTGAATCCTGATTCTTTTGGATTTCCAGGGGAAATCTGTGTGTTTTGTGCGAGGGAAGACCCTGGGATTACCCTTGAGGGCCGAATCTCATTTCTGTGGGGTTTTGTCAGGGAAACATCTGTGTGAGGAGAGACCCCTGGTTCCTGAGGGGAGAGACCTCCAGGATTGGGCCCAATGACTGAATTCCAAATTTTGGGTGTTTTCCAGGGGAATATCTGTGTGTTCTGTGTGAGGGGAGACCCCCAGGACTGCTCCTGAGGGCTGAATCCCATTTTTGTGGGATTTTTCCAGAAAAACATCCTCACAATCTGTGTGAGGGGAGACCCCCGGTTCCTGAGGGGAGAGACCCCCAGAACCAGGCCCAAAGACTGAATCACAATTTTTTTTTCAGTTTTCCAGGGGAAATGTGTGTTCTGTGTGAGGGGAGGCCCTGGGACTGCTCCTGAGGGCTAATCCCATTTTGGTGGGTTGTGTCAGGGAAACATCTGCGTGTTCTGTGTGAGGGAGACCCCGGTTCCTGAGGGGAGAGACCCCCAGCACTGGGCCCAATGACTGAATCTGGATTTTTTTGGGTTTTCCAGGGCAACATCCATGAATTCAGTGACTCAATCCCAGCTTTTGTTTTCCCTGGGGAACTCCCACTAACCCCACCCCTTAATCCCATTTATATTTTGATTTCCCAGGGTAACATCTGTGTTTATGTTAGTGTGTTAGTGTTTCCCAGGGGCACCCCCATTAATCCCACCCTCAATCCCATTTATATTTCTGTTTTCCCATTAATCCCACCCTCAATCCCATTTATATTTCTGTTTTCCCATTAATCCCACCCTCAATCCCATTTATATTTCTGTTTTCCCATTAATCCCACCCACAATCCCATTTATATTTCTGTTTTCCCACTAACCCCACCCTCAACCCTGTTTATATTTGCGTTTCCCATAAATCCAGTGCCTCAATCCCGTTGATTTTTCCCTCCCCAGGGGAACATCCGCGTGTTCCACCCCTCAACCCCATTTATATTTATATTTATATTTATATTTATATTTATATTTATATTTATATTTATATTTATATTTATATTTATATTTATATTTATATTTATTTTCCCATCCCCAGGGGAACATCCGCGTGTTCCACCCCTCAATCCCATTTATATTTATATATATATTATATATTATATATTATATATTATATATTATATATTATATATTATATATTATATATTATATATTATACATTATACATTATACATTATATATTATACATTTATTTTCCCTCCCCAGGGGAACATTCGTGTGTTCCACCCCTCAGTCCCATTTATATTTATATTTATGTTCATGCTTATATTTAGATTTGTATATATTTATATATTCATATTTACATTTCTTTCCCTCCCCAGGGGAACATCCGCGTGTTCCACCCCTCAATCCCATTTATATTATATATTATATATTTTATATTTTATATTTATATTTATATTTATATTTATATTTATATTTATATTTATATTTATATTTATATTCCCGTCCCCAGGGGAACATCCGCGTGTTCCACCCCTCAATCCCGTTTATATTTATATTTATTTTTCCATTTCCCAGGGGAACATCCACGTGTTCCACCCCTCAATCCCATTTACATTTACATTTACATTTACATTTACATTTACATTTACATTTATTTCCCTCCCCAGGGGAACATCCACGTGTTCCACCCCTCAATCCCGTTTATATCCATTTATATTTATATTTATATTTATATTTATATTTATATTTATATTTATATTTATATTTATATTTATATTTATATATATTTACATCTATTTTTATTTTTATTTTTATTTTTATTTCTTTCCCGTTCCCAGGGGAACATCTGCGTGTTCCACCCCTCAATCCCGTTTATATCCATTTATATTTATATTTATATTTATAAATTAAATTTATTTATATTTACATTTATATTTATATTTTTATTTTTATTTTATATTTTATATTTATTTCCCCAGGGGAACATCCGCATGTTCCACCCCTCAATCCCATTTATATTTTTATTTTTATTTTTATTTTTATTTTTATTTTTATTTTTATTTCTTTCCCATTTCCAGGGGAACATCCGCGTGTTCCACCCCTCAATCCCGTTTATGTTTATATTTATTTATATTTATATTTATGAATATTTACATTTATTCCCATTTCCAGGGGAACATCCGCGTGTTCCACCCCTCAATCCCATTTATATTATATATTATATATTTTATATTTTATATTTTATATTTATATTTATATTTATATTTATATTTATATTTATATTTATATTTACATTCCCGTCCCCAGGGGAACATCCACGTGTTCCACCCCTCAATCCCGTTTATATCCATTTATAGTTATATTTATATTTATAATTTAAATTTATTTATATTTACATTTATATTTACATTTTTATTTTTATTTTATATTTTATATTTATTTCCCCAGGGGAACATCCGCGTGTTCCACCCCTCAATCCCATTTATATTTATGTTTTTATTTTTATTTTTAGTTTTATTTTTAGTTTTATTTTTATTTTATTTTTATTTTTATTTTTATTTTTATTTTTATTTTTATTTTTATTTTTATTTTTATTTTTATTTTTATTTTTATTTTTATTTTTATTTCTTTCCCATTTCCAGGGGAACATCCGCGTGTTCCACCCCTCAATCCCGTTTATGTTTATATTTATTTATATTTATATTTATTAATATTTACATTTATTCCCATTTCCAGGGGAACATCCGCGTGTTCCACCCCTCAATCCCGTTTATGTTTATATTTATTTATATTTATATTTATTAATATTTACATTTATTCCCATTTCCAGGGGAACATCCGCGTGTTCCACCCCTCAATCCCGTTTATGTTTATATTTATTTATATTTATATTTATTAATATTTACATTTATTCCCATTTCCAGGGGAACATCCGCGTGTTCTGCCGCGTGCGGCCGCTGCTGCCGGAGGAGCTGCAGCGCCAGCGGGGGCTGCCCCACCTGCACTTCCCCGCGGGGGACACGCGCAGCCTGGTGCTCACCCGGCCTGATGATGTGAGTGCCCAAAGGGGGCAGAAATGGCTTCTTCCCCTCAAAAATGGGATTTTCTCTCTCTAAAATGGCTTCTTCCCCTCAAAAATGGGATTTTCCTCTCTCTAAAATGGCTTTTTCCCCTCAAAAATGGGATTTTCCTCTCTCTAAAATGGCTTTTTCCCCTCAATAATGGGATTTTCCTCTCTCTAAAATGGCTTTTTCCTCTCAAAAATGGGATTTTCCTCTCTCTAAAATGGCTTTTTCCTCTCAAAAATGGCTTTTTCCCCTCTCAAAAATGGCTTTTTTCCCCTCAAAAATGGCTTTTTCCTCTCTCTAAAATGCCCTTTTTCCTCTCTCAAAAATGGTTTTTTTCTCTCTCAAAATAACTTTTTTCCTCTTTATAAATGACTTTTTTCCTCTTTAAAAAATGGGGTTTTCCCTCTCAAAAATGGCTTTTTCCTCTCTAAAATGGCCTTTTCCCCTCAAAAATGGCTTTTTCCCCTCAAAAATGGCTTTTTCCTTTCAAAAATGGCTTTTTCCTCTCCCAAAAATGCCTTTTTTTCTCTCTCAAAAATGCCTTTTTTCTCTCAGAAATGGCCTTTCTTCCTAAAAACTCGTGTTTTCCTCCCTCAAAAATGGCCTTTTCCCCTCAAAAATGGCTTTTTTCCTCTCTCTAAAATGGACTTTTTTCTCTCTCTAAAATGGCTTTTTTCCTCTCCCAAAAATGGCTTTTTCCCCTCAAAAATGCCTTTTTTCCTCTCTAAAAATTCCTTTATTCTGCACTCAAAAATGGCTTTTTTCCTCTCCCAAAAATGGCCTTTTTCCCTAAAAACTCGTGTTTTCCTCCCTCAAAAATGGCCTTTTCCCCTCAAAAATGGCTTTTTGCCTCTCTCTAAAATGCCCTTTTCCCTTCAATAATCTCTGATATCCTAAAAATTCCTTCATTCTGCCCTCAAAAATGGCTTTTGTCCTCTCCCAAAAATGGCTTTTTCCCTCTCAAAAATGCCTTTTTCCTCTCTCAAAAATGGCTTCTCTCTCAAAAATGGGATTTTCCCTCTCAAAAATGGGATTTTCCTCTCTCTAAAATGGCCTTTTCCCCTCAAAAATGGCTTTTTCCCTCTCAAAAATGGCTTTTTCCTCTCTCTAAAATGCCCTTTTCCCTTCAATAATCCCTGATATCCTAAAAATTCCTTCATTCTGCCCTCAAAAATGGCTTTTTTCCTTTCTCAAAAATGCCTTTTTTCCTCTCCCAAAAATGCCCTTTTTCCTCTCTCAAAAATGCCTTTTTTCCTCTCTCAGAAATGGCTTTTTCCCCTCAAAAATTCCTGATTTCCCCCCCAAAATCTCCTTTCCCCTCCCCAAATTCCCAATTTTCCCCCAAATTCCCTTTTCTCCCCAAATCTCAATTTTCACAAAAAATCCCAAACCCCTTTCCAAACCAAAATCCATTTTTTTTGCCTTTACCCACAACATTTTCTGTTCAAATGCTTCTTTTCATCCCTCAAATTGATGTTTTTCCCCCCAAACCTGACCCCTTCTCCCCAAAAAATGAAGTTTATTTTTGGGCTAAAAACTCAGTTATTTCCCCCCAAAATTGACTTTTTCCTTCATAAAAATCACTTTCCCCCCCCAGAAGAGGCTTTTTCCTCCCCAAAACCCCTTTTTCTCCTCCCAAACCCCATTTTTTTGGCCCCAAATCCCTTTTATTATTTTTTTTTTGCCACAAATCTCCTTTTTCTTAAAAACCCAAACTCCTTTCCAAACCAAAACCCCTTTTTGCCTTTCCCCTCAAAATAAATTTTTCTGTTAAAACGCTTTTTCCCCCCCAAACCACTTCCTCCTAAAATTGTTCTATTTTTCCCCCCAAACCTCACCTTTTCTCCCCAAAAAAATGCGAATTCTTGGGGGCTGAAAAATCAGTGATTCTCCCCAAAAATGAAAAAAAAAAAAACCAAAAAATCACATTTTTCCCCTCAAAAAAAAGAATTTTTCCTCCCCCAAACCCCTTTTTCCTCCCCCAAACCCCTTTTTCCTCCCCAAAACCCCTTTTTCCCCTCCCAGCCCCCATTTTTTGTGCCCCCAATCTCCGTTTTTTTGCCCAATTTCCCATTTTTTTGCCCCAATTGTTGTTTTTCCCCTCAGTCTCAGGTGGGGCGCGAGCGGCGCGCGGAGCTGCGCTACGACTTCAGCTTCGACCGCGTCTTCCCGCCCGCCGCCTCCCAGCAGGACATCTTCAAGGAGATCCAGCTGCTGGTCCAGGTAAATGGCCCAAAAATCCCAAAATTCCACCCAAATCCAGCCCCAAACCCCAGCAGGACATCTTCAAGGAGATCCAGCTGCTGGTCCAGGTAACTGGCCCAAAAATCCCAAAATTCAACCCAAATCCAGCCCCAAATCCAGCCCCAAATCCCACCCAGAGATCTTCAAGGAGATCCAGCTCCTCGTGCAGGTAAATGGCCCAAAAATCCCAAAATTCAACCCAAATCCAGCCCCAAATCCAGCCCCAAATCCCACCCAGAGATCTTCAAGGAGATCCAGCTCCTCGTGCAGGTAAATGGCCCAAAAATATCAAAATTCCACCCAAATCCAGCCCCAAATCCAACCCAAATCCCAGCAGGACATCTTCAAGGAGATCCAGCTCCTCGTGCAGGTAAATGGCCCAAAAATATCAAAATTCAACCCAAATCCAGCCCCAAATCCAGCCCCAAATCCCACCCAGAGATCTTCAAGGAGATCCAGCTGCTGGTGCAGGTAAATGGCCCAAAAATATCAAAATTTAACCCAAATCCAGCCCCAAATCCCACCCAGAGATCTTCAAGGAGATCCAGCTGCTGGTGCAGGTGGGTGTGCACCCCAAAAACCCCAAAATTCCACCCAAATCCAGCCCCAAATCCCACCCAGAGATCTTCAGGGAGATCCAGCTGCTGGTGCAGGTAAATGGCCCAAAAACACCAAAATTCAACCCAAACCCAGCCCCAAACACCACCCAGAGATCTTCAGGGAGATCCAGCTGCTGGTGCAGGTAAATGGCCCAAAAACACCAAAATTCAACCCAAACCCAACCCAAATCCAACCCAAATCCAACCCAAATCCCAGCAGGACATCTTCAAGGAGATCCAACTGCTGGTGCAGGTAAATGGCCCAAAAATATCAAAATTCCACCCAAATCCAACCCAAATCCAGCCCCAAATCCCAGCCCCAAATCCCACCCAGAGATCTTCAAGGAGATCCAGCTGCTGGTGCAGGTGGGTGCCCAAAAATCCCAAAATTCAACCCAAATCCAACCCAAATCCAGCCCCAAATCCCACCCAGGGATCTTCAAGGAGATCCAGCTCCTCGTCCAGGTAAATGTCCAAAAACACCAAAATTCAACCCAAATCCAACCCAAATCCAACCCCAAATCCAACCCAAATCCAGCCCAAATCCAGCCCCAAATCCAGCCCCAAACCCCAGGAGGACATCTTCAAGGAGATCCAGCTGCTGGTGCAGGTGAATGTCCCAAAAACCCCAAAATTCAACCCAAATCCAGCCCCAAATCTGACCCAGAGATCTTCAAGGAGATCCAGCTGCTGGTGCAGGTGGATGCCCCAAAAACCCCAAAAATTCCCAAATTTCCACCCAAATCCCAGCCCCAAATCCCTCTCAGAGATCTTCAAGGAGATCCAGCTCCTCGTGCAGGTGAATGTCCCAAAAACCCCAAAATCCAACCCAAACCCAGCCCCAAATCCAGCCCCAAACCCCAGCAGGACATCTTCTAGGAGATCCAGCTGCTGGTGCAGGTGGGTGTCCCAAAACCACCAAAATCCAACCCCAAAATCCAGCCCAAATCCCAGCCCCAAACCCCACCCAGAGATCTTCAAGGAGATCCAGCTGCTGGTCCAGGTGGGTGCCCCAAAAATCCCAAAAAATCTCCACATGGATCCCAAAATCCCAACTGGATACTGAAATCTTTGAAATTCCACACAAATCCGGCTCCATTTACCCCAAAATTCCACCCAAATCCAACTGAAATCCCAGCAGGACATCTTCAAGGAGATCCAGCTGCAGGTGCAGGTGAATGTCCCAAAAACCCTAAAATGTCCCAAAATTCCACCCAAATCCAGCCCCAAATCCCAGCAGGACATCTTCAAGGAGATCCAGCTCCTCGTGCAGGTGAATGTCCCAAAAACCCAAAATTCCACCCAAATCCAGCCCCAAATTCCACCCAAATCCAGCCCCAAATCCAACCCAGAGATCTTCAAGGAGATCCAGCTGCTGGTCCAGGTGGGTACCCCAAAAACACCAAAATTCCACCCAAATCCAGCCCCAAATTCAACCCCAAATCCCACCCAGAGATCTTCAGGGAGATCCAGCTGCTGGTGCAGGTAAATGGCCCAAAACCACCAAAATTCAACCCAAATCCAACCCCAAACCCCACCCAGAGATCTTCAGGGAGATCCAGCTGCTGGTGCAGGTGGGTGCATTCCAGAAATCCCAAAAAAATCCCAAATGTCAAAAAAAAAAAAAAAAAAATCCAACCTGGATCCCAGAATTGCACCCAAATCGTGCTCAGCTCCCCCAGATCCCACCCAGAGCCTCCCACCAGGAGATCTCCCAGGGGATCCGTTCCCAAATCCCTCCAGCATTCCCAAATCCCCTGAGAATCCCAAATCCATCTGAGAATCCCAAACCCCCTGAGAATCCCAAATCTTGCTGAAAATCCCAAATCCCCTGAGAATCCCAAATCCCCCTGAGAATCCCAAATCCCTCTGAGAATCCCAAATCCCTCTGAGAATCCCAAATCCCCTGAGAATCCCAAATCTTGCTGAAAATCCCAAATCCCCTGAGAATCCCAAATCCCCTGAGAATCCCAAACCCTGTGAGTGATCCCAAACCCTGTGAGTGATCCCAAACCCCTGAGTGATCCCAAACCCTGTGAGTGATCCCAAACCCCTGAGTGATCCCAAACCCTGTGAGTGATCCCAAACCCCTGAGTGATCCCAAACCCTGTGAGTGATCCCAAACCCTGTGAGTGATCCCAAACCCCCTGAGTGATCCCAAACCCTGTGAGTGATCCCAAACCCTGTGAGTGATCCCAAACCCTGTGAGTGATCCCAAACCCTGTGAGTGATCCCAAACCCCTGAGTGATCCCAAACCCTGTGAGTGATCCCAAACCCCTGAGTGATCCCAAACCCTGTGAGTGATCCCAAACCCCTGAGTGATCCCAAACCCTGTGAGTGATCCCAAACCCTGTGAGTGATCCCAAACCCCCTGAGTGATCCCAAACCCTGTGAGTGATCCCAAACCCTGTGAGTGATCCCAAACCCTGTGAGTGATCCCAAACCCTGTGAGTGATCCCAAACCCCTGAGTGATCCCAAACCCCTGAGTGATCCCAAACCCCCTGAGTGATCCCAAACCCTGTGAGTGATCCCAAACCCCTGAGTGATCCCAAACCCTGTGAGTGATCCCAAACCCCTGAGTGATCCCAAACCCCTGAGTGATCCCAAACCCCCTGAGTGATCCCAAACCCCTGAGTGATCCCAAACCCTGTGAGTGATCCCAAACCCCTGAGTGATCCCAAACCCTGTGAGTGATCCCAAACCCTGTGAGTGATCCCAAACCCCTGAGTGATCCCAAACCCTGTGAGTGATCCCAAACCCTGTGAGTGATCCCAAACCCTGGGAGTGATCCCAAACCCCTGTGAGTGATCCCAAACCCTGTGAGTGATCCCAAACCCTGGGAGTGATCCCAAACCCCTGTGAGTGATCCCAAACCCCTGAGTGATCCCAAACCCTGTGAGTGATCCCAAACCCTGAGTGATCCCAAACCCTGTGAGTGATCCCAAACCCCCTGAGTGATCCCAAACCCTGTGAGTGATCCCAAACCCTGGGAGTGATCCCAAACCCTGTGAGTGATCCCAAACCCTGTGAGTGATCCCAAACCCTGTGAGTGATCCCAAACCCCTGAGTGATCCCAAACCCTGTGAGTGATCCCAAACCCTGTGAGTGATCCCAAACCCCCTGAGTGATCCCAAACCCTGTGAGTGATCCCAAACCCCTGAGTGATCCCAAACCCTGTGAGTGATCCCAAACCCCTGAGTGATCCCAAACCCCCTGAGTGATCCCAAACCCTGTGAGTGATCCCAAACCCTGTGAGTGATCCCAAACCCTGTGAGTGATCCCAAACCCCCTGAGTGATCCCAAACCCCCTGAGTGATCCCAAACCCCTGAGTGATCCCAAACCCCCTGAGTGATCCCAAACCCTGTGAGTGATCCCAAACCCTGTGAGTGATCCCAAACCCCTGAGTGATCCCAAACCCTGGGAGTGATCCCAAACCCTGTGAGTGATCCCAAACCCCTGAGTGATCCCAAACCCTGGGAGTGATCCCAAACCCTGTGAGTGATCCCAAACCCTGGGAGTGATCCCAAACCCTGTGAGTGATCCCAAACCCTGTGAGTGATCCCAAACCCCCTGAGTGATCCCAAACCCTGTGAGTGATCCCAAACCCCTGAGTGATCCCAAACCCTGTGAGTGATCCCAAACCCCTGAGTGATCCCAAACCCTGTGAGTGATCCCAAACCCTGTGAGTGATCCCAAACCCCCTGAGTGATCCCAAACCCTGGGAGTGATCCCAAACCCCTGAGTGATCCCAAACCCTGGGAGTGATCCCAAACCCTGTGAGTGATCCCAAACCCCCTGAGTGATCCCAAACCCCTGAGTGATCCCAAACCCCTGAGTGATCCCAAACCCTGTGAGTGATCCCAAACCCTGTGAGTGATCCCAAACCCCTGAGTGATCCCAAACCCTGTGAGTGATCCCAAACCCTGTGAGTGATCCCAAACCCCCTGAGTGATCCCAAACCCCCTGAGTGATCCCAAACCCTGTGAGTGATCCCAAATCCTGCCGAGAATCCCAAACCCTGTGAGTGATCCCAAACCCTGGGAGTGATCCCAAACCCTGTGAGTGATCCCAAACCCCTGAGTGATCCCAAACCCCTGAGTGATCCCAAACCCTGTGAGTGATCCCAAACCCCCCTGAGTGATCCCAAACCCCTGAGTGATCCCAAACCCTGGGAGTGATCCCAAACCCTGTGAGTGATCCCAAATCCCCCTGAGTGATACCAAACCCCTGAGTGATCCCAAACCCCCTGAGTGATCCCAAACCCTGTGAGTGATCCCAAACCCCTGAGTGATCCCAAACCCTGTGAGTGATCCCAAACCCCCTGAGTGATCCCAAACCCTGTGAGTGATCCCAAACCCCTGAGTGATCCCAAACCCTGTGAGTGATCCCAAACCCCTGAGTGATCCCAAACCCTGTGAGTGATCCCAAACCCCTGAGTGATCCCAAACCCTGTGAGTGATCCCAAACCCTGTGAGTGATCCCAAACCCCCTGAGTGACCCCAAACCCTGTGAGTGATCCCAAACCCTGTGAGTGATCCCAAACCCTGTGAGTGATCCCAAACCCTGTGAGTGATCCCAAACCCCCTGAGTGATCCCAAACCCCTGAGTGATCCCAAACCCTGTGAGTGATCCCAAACCCCTGAGTGATCCCAAACCCTGTGAGTGATCCCAAACCCTGGGAGTGATCCCAAACCCCTGAGTGATCCCAAACCCCTGAGTGATCCCAAACCCTGTGAGTGATCCCAAACCCTGTGAGTGATCCCAAACCCTGTGAGTGATCCCAAACCCTGTGAGTGATCCCAAACCGCTGAGTGATCCCAAACCCCTGAGTGATCCCAAACCCCTGAGTGATCCCAAACCCTGAGTGATCCCAAACCCTGTGAGTGATCCCAAACCCCTGAGTGATCCCAAACCCTGTGAGTGATCCCAAACCCCTGAGTGATCCCAAACCCTGTGAGTGATCCCAAACCCTGTGAGTGATCCCAAACCCTGTGAGTGATCCCAAACCCTGTGAGTGATCCCAAACCCTGTGAGTGATCCCAAACCCCTGAGTGATCCCAAACCCTGTGAGTGATCCCAAACCCTGTGAGTGATCCCAAACCCCCTGAGTGATCCCAAACCCCTGAGTGATCCCAAACCCCTGAGTGATCCCAAACCCTGTGAGTGATCCCAAACCCTGTGAGTGATCCCAAACCCCTGAGTGATCCCAAACCCTGTGAGTGATCCCAAACCCTGTGAGTGATCCCAAACCCCCTGAGTGATCCCAAACCCCCTGAGTGATCCCAAACCCTGTGAGTGATCCCAAATCCTGCCGAGAATCCCAAACCCTGTGAGTGATCCCAAACCCTGGGAGTGATCCCAAACCCTGTGAGTGATCCCAAACCCCTGAGTGATCCCAAACCCCTGAGTGATCCCAAACCCTGTGAGTGATCCCAAACCCCCCTGAGTGATCCCAAACCCCTGAGTGATCCCAAACCCTGGGAGTGATCCCAAACCCTGTGAGTGATCCCAAATCCCCCTGAGTGATCCCAAACCCCTGAGTGATCCCAAACCCCCTGAGTGATCCCAAACCCTGTGAGTGATCCCAAACCCCTGAGTGATCCCAAACCCTGTGAGTGATCCCAAACCCCTGAGTGATCCCAAACCCCTGAGTGATCCCAAACCCCCTGAGTGATCCCAAACCCTGTGAGTGATCCCAAACCCTGTGAGTGATCCCAAACCCTGTGAGTGATCCCAAACCCCCTGAGTGACCCCAAACCCTGTGAGTGATCCCAAACCCTGTGAGTGATCCCAAACCCTGTGAGTGATCCCAAACCCTGTGAGTGATCCCAAACCCCCTGAGTGATCCCAAACCCCTGAGTGATCCCAAACCCTGTGAGTGATCCCAAACCCCTGAGTGATCCCAAACCCTGTGAGTGATCCCAAACCCTGGGAGTGATCCCAAACCCCTGAGTGATCCCAAACCCCTGAGTGATCCCAAACCCGTGAGTGATCCCAAACCCTGTGAGTGATCCCAAACCCTGTGAGTGATCCCAAACCCCTGAGTGATCCCAAACCCTGTGAGTGATCCCAAACCCTGGGAGTGATCCCAAACCCCTGAGTGATCCCAAACCCCTGAGTGATCCCAAACCCTGTGAGTGATCCCAAACCCCTGAGTGATCCCAAACCCTGTGAGTGATCCCAAACCCCCTGAGTGATCCCAAACCCTGTGAGTGATCCCAAACCCCTGAGTGATCCCAAACCCTGTGAGTGATCCCAAACCCCTGAGTGATCCCAAACCCCCTGAGTGATCCCAAACCCTGTGAGTGATCCCAAACCCTGTGAGTGATCCCAAACCCTGTGAGTGATCCCAAACCCTGTGAGTGATCCCAAACCCTGTGAGTGATCCCAAACCCTGTGAGTGATCCCAAACCCCTGAGTGATCCCAAACCCTGTGAGTGATCCCAAACCCCTGAGTGATCCCAAACCCCTGAGTGATCCCAAACCCTGAGTGATCCCAAACCCTGTGAGTGATCCCAAACCCCTGAGTGATCCCAAACCCTGTGAGTGATCCCAAACCCCTGAGTGATCCCAAACCCCTCCTGCTCATCCCAAACCCCTCTGAATTCTGGAATTTTCTCTCCCAGTTGGCTCTGGATGGGTCAATGTTCCTTTTACCCATCCCAAACCCCCTAAATTCTGGAATTTTCTTTCCCCGCCATTCAGCTCTGGACGTGTCACTGTTCCCTCTGAGCATCCCAACTGCAGCATTCCCATTCCCAACCCCCCTGAATTCTGGAATTTTCTCTCCCACTTGGCGCTGGATGTGTCACTGTTCCCTCTGAGCATCTCAATTGCAGCATTCCCATTCCCAACCCCCCCTAAATTCTGGAATTTTCTCTCCCAGTCGGTGCTGGACGGGTCATTGTTCCCTCTGAGCCATTCCCAAACCCCTCTGACCGTTCTCAAACCCCCTGAATTCCTGTTCCCAGTTGGCCTTGGATGGGTTAGTGTTCCCTTTGACCATTCCCAAACCCCCCTCAATTCTGGAATTTTCTCTCCCAGTCAGCTCTGGATGTGTCACTGTTCCCTCTGAGCGTCCCAACTGCAGCATTCCCATTCCCAACCCCCCTGAATTCTGGAATTTTCTCTCCCTGCCAGTCGGTGCTGGACGGGTCAGTGCTCCCTTTGAGCGTCCCAATTGCAGCATTCCCATTCCCTACTCCCCCTAAATTCTGGAATTTTCTCTCCCTGCCAGTCGGCTCTGGACGGGTCACTGTTCCCTCTGAGCGTCCCAACTGCAGCATTCCCATTCCCAACCCCCCCTTAAATTCTGGAATTTTCTCTCCCAGTTGGCTCCGGACGGGTCAGTGTTCCCTCTGAGCATCTCAATTGCAGCATTCCCATTCCCAACCCCCCTAAATTCTGGAATTTTCTCTCCCAGTCAGCACTGGATGGGTCAGTGTTCCTTTTACCCATCCCAACCCCCCCTGAATTCTGGAATTTTCTCTCCCAGTTGGCTCTGGATGGGTCAGTGTTCCTTTTACCCATCCCAACCCCCCTAAATTCTGGAATTTTCTTTCCCCGCCATTCAGCTCTGGACGTGTCACTGTTCCCTCTGAGCGTCCCAATTGCAGAATTCCCATTCCCAACCCCCCTGAATTCTGGAATTTTCTTTCTCTCCCTGCCAGTCGGCGCTGGACGGGTCAGAGTTCCTTTTACCCATCCCAAACCCCCCTAAATTCTGGAATTTTCTCTCCCACTTGGCGCTGGACGGGTCAGAGTTCCTTTTACCCATCCCAAACCCCCCCTAAATTCTGGAATTTTCTCTCCCACTTGGCGCTGGACGGGTCAGTGCTCCCTCTGAGCATCCCAATTGCAGCATTCCCATTCCCAACCCTCCTGAATTCCGGAATTTTCTCTCCCTGCCAGTCGGCGCTGGACGGGTCAGTGTTCCCTCTGCCCATTCCCAAACCCCTCTGAGTGATCCCAAACCCCCCTAAATTCTGGAATGTTCTCTCCCAGTTGGCGCTGGACGGGTCAGTGTTCCCTCTGAGCATCCCAACTACAGAATTCCCATTCCCAACCCCCCCTAAATTCTGGAATTTTCTCTCCCTGCCAGTTGGCACCGGACGGGTCAGAGTTCCTTTTACCCATCCCAACCCCCCTGAATTCTGGAATTTTATCTCCCTGCCAGTCGGCGCTGGACGGGTCAGTGCTCCCTCTGAGCGTCCCAATTGCAGAATTCCCATTCCCAACCCCCCTAAATTCTGGAATTTTCTCTCCCCACCAGTCGGTGCTGGATGGGTCAGTGTTACCTCTGCCCATTCCCAAACCTCTCCTGCTGACCCCAAACCCCCCTCAATTCTGGAATTTTCCCCTCCAGTCAGCTCTGGATGTGTCACTGTTCCCTCTGAGCGTCCCAACTGCAGCATTCCCATTCCCAGCCCCCCTGAATTCTGGAATTTTCTCTCCCAGTTGGCACCGTATGTGTCAATGTTCCCTCTGAGCGTCCCAGCTGCAGCATTCCCATTCCCAACCCCCCTAAATTCTGGAATTTTCTCTCCCTGCCAGTCGGCGCCGGACGGGTCAGAGTTCCTTTTACCCATCCCAACCCCCCTGAATTCTGGAATTTTCTTTCTCTCCCTGCCAGTCGGCGCTGGACGGGTACCCGGTGTGCATCTTCGCCTACGGGCAGACGGGCAGCGGCAAAACCTTCACCATGGAGGGCCCGGCGCCGCCCGGCCCCCCGGAATCGCGGGGCATGATCCCGCGGGCCGTGCGCCACCTGTTCCGCGGCGCCCACGACCTGGCGGGCAAGGGCTGGCAGGTAACCCCCCCCACCATGGCACCCCCTGGCACGGCGGGGCGGGCGCGGGGCGGGCACGGCGGGCACGGCGCCGCCCTCAGTACGGCTTCTCGGCCAGCTTCCTGGAGATCTACAACGAGGGGCTGCGCGACCTGCTGCTGGCCAAGGGGGAGCGCGGCTCCGAGCTGGAGATCCGCAGGCTGGCACCCGACAGCGACCAGCTGCACGTGCCCAACCTCACCTGGGTGCCCGTGGAGAGCGAGGAGCAGGTGAGGGACTGGGAATGATGGGGTTAATGTGGGGCTGCAGGTGCCCAACCTCACCTGGGTGCCCGTGGAGAGCGAGGAGCAGGTGAGGGACTGGAGATAATGTGGGGCTGCACGTGCCCAACCTCACCTGGGTGCCCGTGGAGAGCGAGGAGCAGGTGAGGGAATGGGAATGATGGGGTTAATGTGGGGCTGCAGTGCCCAACCTCACCTGGGTGCCCGTGGAGAGCGAGGAGCAGGTGAGGGAAATGGGGTTAATGTGGGGCTGCAGTGCCCAACCTCACCTGGGTGCCCGTGCAGAGCCAGGAGCAGGTGGGCATCCCAGATTTGGGGGGTTTATAGGGAAATTTGGGGGTTTTAGGTGGAAATTTGGGGATTTTAGGTGGAAATTTGGGGCTTTTAGTAGGAAATTCAGGAATTCTGAAGGGATTCTGAGTGAGCAATGTGGGGCTGCACGTGCCCAACCTCACCTGGGTGCCCGTGCAGAGCCAGGAGCAGCTGGGCATCCCAGATTTGGGGGGTTTAATGGGCATTTTGGGGGTTTTATGTGGAAATTTGGGGGTTCTGAGTGGGCAGTGTGGGGCTGCAGGTGCCCAACCTCACCTGGGTGCCCGTGGAGAGCGAGGAGCAGGTGTGCGTGCAGAATTCTGGGGGTTTTAGGGGGAATTCTGAGGATTTTAGGTGAAAATTTTGGGGTTTTAGGTGGAAATTTTGGGATTTTAGGGGGAAATTTGATGGTTTTAGGTGGAAATTTGGGGATGTTAGGGGGAAATTCGGGGATTTTAGGTGGAAATTTGGGGATTTTAGGCAGAAATTTGGGGGTTTTAGGTGGAAATTTGGGGGTTTTAGGTGGAAATTTGATGGTTTTACGTGAAAATTTGGGATTTTAGGTGGAAATTTGGGGATTTTAGGGGGAAATTTGGGGGTTTTCGGTGGAAATTTGATGGTTTTAGGGTGAAAATTTGGGGATTTTAGGAGGAAATTTGGGGATTTTGGGAGGAAATTTGGGGATTTTAGGTGAAAAATTGGGGATTTTTGGAGGAAATTTGGGGGGTTTAGGTGGAAATTTGGGGGTTTTAGGTGGAAATTTGAGGGTTTGAGGGGGAAATTTGGGGATTTTAGGGGGAAATTTGGGGGTTTTAGGTGGAAATTTGGGGATTTTGGGTGGAAATTTGGGGATTTTAGGAGGAAATTTGGGGATTTTGGGAGGAAATTTGGGGATTTTAGGAGGAAATTTGGGGATTTTAGGAGGAAATTTGGGGATTTTGGGAGGAAATTTGGGGATTTTAGAGGGAAATTTGGGGATTTTGGGTGGAAATTTTGGGGTTTTAGGCGGAAATTTGGGGATTTTGAGAGGAAATTTGGGGATTTTGAGAGGAAATTTGGGGATTTTGGGAGGAAATTTGAGGATTTTAGGAGGAAATTTGGGGATTTTGGAGGAAATTTGAGATTTTAGGAGGAAATTTGAGGGTTTGACGGGGAAATTTGGGATTTTCTGTTTTCCCCTTTTCTCCCCTTGTTTTCCCCCATTTTTCCCTGGTTTTCCCCTCATTTTTTCTGCATTATTCCTCATTTTTTTAACATTTTTTTTCCTTTTCTTCCCCTGTTTTTGCACCATTTTCCCCCTTGTTTTACCCCGTTTTTTCTCCATTCTCCCTGGTTTTCCTCATTCTTTCACATTTTTCCCCCTTGTTTTTTCCCCCGTTTTTCCTCCATTTCTCCCTGGTTTTCCTCATTTTTTCACCTTTTTTCCCCCTTGTTTTTCCCTCGTTTTTTCCCTGGTTTTCCTCCATTTCTCTCTGTTTTTCCTCATTTTTTCACCTTTTTTCCCCCCTTGTTTTTCCCCATTTCCCCCCATGTTTTTCCTCGTTTTTCCTCATTTTTTTCACCTTTTTTCTCTCCCATTTTTCCTTGTTTTTTTTCTCCATTTCTCCCTGTTTTTCCTCATTTTTTCACGTTTTCCCCCCCTGTTTTTCCCCATTTCCCCCCATGTTTTTCCCTCTTTTTCCGTTTCCCCCTGTTTTTCCTCCTTTTTCCTCATTTTCCCCCCGTTTTTTCACATTTTCCCCCCATTTCCCCCATTTTTGTTTTTTCTCAATTTCTCCCTGTTTTCCCTCATTTTTTCACCTTTTTCCCCCCTTGTTTAACCCCCTTGTTTTTCCCCTGTTTTCCCCATTTCCCCCCATGTTTTCCCCTTGTCTCCCCCCTGATTTTCCACCATTTTCTCCCATGTTTTCCTCATTTTTTTTCCCTGTTTTTCCTCCATTTCCCCCCATGTTTTTCCTTGTTTTTCCTCCATTTCCCTCCTTTTTTTCACCTGTTTTTCCTCCATTCCCCCCCACATTTTTCCTCATTTTTCCTCCATTCCCCCCCACGTTTTTCCTCATTTTTCCTCCATTCCCCCCCACGTTTTTCCTCATTTTTCCTCCATTTCCCCCCATGTTTCTCCCCGTTTTTCCTCCATTCCCCCCTACGTTTTTCCCCTTTTTTCCCCATTTCCCCCCGTTTTTCCCTATTTTTCACCTTTTTCCCCCTTGTTTTTCCCCATTTCCCCCCACATTTTTCCCTGTTTTTCCCCCATTTCCCCCCATGTTTTCCCCCGTTTTCCTCCATTTCCCCCCATGTTTTCCCTCATTTTTCCTCATTTTTCCCCCCATTTTTCACTGTTTTTTCACCTTTTTCCCCATCTCCCCCCACGTTTTTCCCCTGTTTTTCCCCATTTCCCTCCTTTTTTTTTCCCCTTTTTTCCCCCATTTCACCCCATGTTTTTCCCTGTTTTTCCTCGTTTTTCCTCATTTTCCCCCCGTTTTTCCCTGTTTTTTCACCTTTTTTCCCCCCTGTTTTTCCTCCATTTGCCCCCACGTTTTCCCCTCTTTTTCCTCCATTTCCCCCCACATTTTCCTTGTTTTTCCCCCATTTCCCCCCACATTTTCCCCCGTTTTTCCCCCATTTCCCCCATTTCCTCCCCCATGTTTTCCCCCCTCTTTTCCCCCATTTCCCCCCATGTTTTCCCCTGTTTTTCCCCCATTTTCCCCCACGTTTTTCCCCCGTTTTTCCCCATTTCGCCCCATATTTTCCCCCGTTTTTCCCCCATTTCCCCCCACGTTTCCCCTGTTTTTCCTCCATTTTCCCCCATGTTTTTCCTCGTTTTTCCTCATTTTTCCCCCTGTTCTTCCCTACTTTTTCACCTTTTTCCCCCCTTGTTTTCCCCCATTTCCCCCCACATTTTTCCCCCACATTTTCCCCCATTTCCCCCCACATTTTTCCCGTGTTTCCCTATTTCCCCCCCACGTTTTCCCCCCCTTTTTCCCCATTTCCCCCCACATTTTCCCCTGTTTTCCCCCATTTCCCCCCATGTTTTTCCCCCCCCTTCCCCCCCATGTTTTTCCTCGTTTTTCCCCCATTTCCCCCCTGTTTTTCCCTATTTTTTCCCCCCTGTTTTTCCCCCATTTCCCCCCCTACATTTCCCCTGTTTTCCCCCATTTTCCCCCATGTTTTTCCCCCCCCTTCCCCCCCATGTTTTTCCTCGTTTTTCCCCCATTTCCCCCCTGTTTTTCCCTATTTTTTCCCCCATTTTTCCCCCATTTCCCCCCCACATTTCCCCCTGTTTTCCCCCATTCCCCCCACATTTTCCCCTGTTTTCCCCCCTTCCCCCCATGTTTTTCCTCGTTTTTCCCCCATTTCCCCCCGTTTTTCCCTATTTTTTCCCCCATTTTTCCCCCATTTCTCCCCCACATTTCCCCCCGTTTTCCCCCATTTCCCCCCCCCCATTTTCCCCCCATTTCCCCCACATTTTCCCCCGTTTTTCCCCCCATTTCCCCGTTCATTCCCAGGTGCTGGAGCTGCTGGTCCGCGCGGGCTCGCAGCGCTCGGTGGCGCGCACGGGGCTCAATGAGCGCTCGTCGCGCTCGCACTCGGTGTTCCAGCTGCGCATCCAGGGCCACCACGCCGCCCGCGACCTGCGCTGCGCCTGTGAGGGACTCAAAAATATCCCAAAATATCCCTGAGTATCCCAAAATATCCTGGAATTCCCAAAATCGCTCACAATTCCTCAATTTCCCAGCTTTCCCCCAGTTTCCCAGCTCCCATCCCCATTTGGCACTTATTTCTCCCAGCCCGCGACCTGCGCTGCGCCTGTGAGGGGCTCAGGACATCCCAAAATATCCCAGAATATCCCTGAGTATCCTGGAATTCCCAAAATCCCCTCGGAATTCCTGAATTCCCCAGTTTTACCCCAGTTTCCAGCTTCCATCCCCATTTGCCCCTTGTTTCTCCCAGCCCGCGACCTGCGCTGCGCCTGTGAGGGACTCAAAAATATCCCAGAATATCCCAGAATATCCTGGAATTCCTGAAATTCCCCCAGAATTCCTCAATTTCCCAGTTTTCCCCCCAATTTCCCAGCTTTTACCCCGTTTTCTCCACCTCCCATTCCGTTTACCCCAGCCCAGGAGCTGCGCTGCGCCTGTGAGGGACACACACAGAATATCCCAAAATATCCCAAAATATCCCAAAATATCCCTGGGTATCCCAAAATATCCTGGAATTCCCGAAATCCCCGCGAAATTCCTCCATTTCCCAGCTTTCCCCAATTTCCAGCTTTGACCAATTTTTCCTGACCCACAACCTGCACTGCACCTGTGAGGGGCTCACACAAAATATCCCAAAATATCCCAGAGTATCCCAAAATATCCCAGAATATCCTGGAATTCCCAAAATCCCCCAGAATTCCTGAATTCCCCAGCTTTCCCCCCAGTTTCCCAGCTTTTACCCCGTTTTCTCCACCTCCCATTCTGTTTCTCCCAGCCCGGGACCTGCTGTGAGCCTGTGAGGGACACACACAAAATATCCCTGAGTATCCCAAAATATCCCAGAATATCCTGGAATTCCCAAAATCCCCCAGAATTCCTGAATTTCCCAGCTTTACCCCCAATTTCCAGCTCCCATCCCCGTTTGCCCCTCGTTTCTCCCAGCCCATGACCTGCTGTGTGCCTGTGAGGGGCTCACAAAATATCCCAAAATATCACAAAATATCCCAAAATATCCCTGAGTATCCTGGAATTCCCAAAATCCCCCAGAATTCCTCAATTTCCCAGTTTTCCCCCCAGTTTCCCTGCTATTACCCCGTTTTTTCCACCTCCCATTCTGTTTACCCCAGCCCAGGACCTGCGCCGCGCCTGTGAGGGACACACACAGAATATCCCAAAATATCCCAAAATATCCCAAAATATCCCTGGGTATCCCAAAATATCCTGGAATTCCCGAAATCCCCGCGAAATTCCTCCATTTCCCAGCTTTCCCCAATTTCCAGCTTTGACCAATTTTTCCTGACCCACAACCTGCACTGCACCTGTGAGGGGCTCACACAAAATATCCCAAAATATCCCTGAGTATCCCAAAATATCCCAGAATATCCTGCAATTCCCAAAATCCCCCCAGAATTCCTGAATTCCCCAGCTTTCCCCCCAGTTTCCCAGCTTTTACCCCGTTTTTTCCACCTCCCATTCCGTTTATCCCAGCCCAGGAGCTGCGCTGTGCCTGTGAGGGACTCACACAAAATATCCCAAAATATCCCAAAATATCCCAAAATATCCCAGAATATCCCAGAATATCCCAGAATATCCCAGAATATCCTGGAACTCCCAAAATCCCCCCGGAATTCCTGAATTCCTCAGCTTTTCCCCCAATTTCCCAGCTTTTACCCCGTTTTCTCCACCTCCCATTCCGTTTATCCCAGCCCAGGACCTGCTGTGCCTGTGAGAGACACACAGAAAATATCCCTGAGTATCCCAAAATATCCCAGAATATCCTGGAATTCCCAAAATCCCCCAGAATTCCTGAATTTCCCAGCTTTACCCCCAATTTCCAGCTCCAATCCCCGTTTGCCCCTCGTTTCTCCCAGCCTGGGACCTGCTGTGAGCCTGTGAGGGGCTCACACAAAATATCCCAAAACATCCCTGAATATCCCAAAATATCCCAAAATATCCCTGTGTATCCCAAAATATCCTGGAATTCCCGAAATCCCCGCGAAATTCCTCCATTTCCCAGCTTTCCCCCCAATTTCCCTGCTTTTACCCCGTTTTCTCCACCTCCCATTCTGTTTCTCCCAGCCCGGGACCTGCTGTGAGCCTGTGAGGGACTCACACAAAATATCCCAAAATATCCCTGAGTATCCCAAAATATCCCAGAATATCCTGGAATTCCCAAAATCCCCCCACAATTCCTGAATTTCCCAGCTTTACCCCCAATTTCCAGCTCCCATCCCCATTTGCCCCTCGTTTCTCCCAGCCCAGGAGCTGCTGTGAGCCTGTGAGGGGCTCAGGACATCCAAAATATCCCAAAATATCCCAAAATATCCCAAAATATCCCAAAATATCCCTGAGTATCCTGGAATTCCCAAAATCCCCCCGGAATTCCTCCATTTCCCAGCTTTCCCCCCAGTTTCCCTGCTTTTACCCCGTTTTTTCCACCTCCCATTCTGTTTACCCCAGCCCAGGACCTGCGCCGCGCCTGTGAGGGACACACACAGAATATCCCAAAATATCCCAAAATATCCCAGAATATCCCAGAATATCCCAGAATATCCTGGAACTCCCAAAATCCCCGCGAAATTCCTCCATTTCCCAGCTTTCCCCAATTTCCAGCTTTGACCAATTTTTCCTGACCCACAACCTGCACTGCACCTGTGAGGGGCTCACACAAAATATCCCAAAATATCCCTGAGTATCCCAAAATATCCCAGAATATCCTGCAATTCCCAAAATCCCCCCAGAATTCCTGAATTCCCCAGCTTTCCCCCCAGTTTCCCAGCTTTTACCCCGTTTTTTCCACCTCCCATTCCGTTTATCCCAGCCCAGCAGCTGCGCTGTGCCTGTGAGGGACACACACAGAATATCCCAAAATATCCCAAAATATCCCAGAATATCCCAAAATATCCTGGAACTCCCAAAATCCCCCCGGAATTCCTGAATTCCTCAGCTTTTCCCCAATTTCCCAGCTTTTACCCCGTTTTCTCCACCTCCCATTCCGTTTATCCCAGCCTGCGACCTGCGCTGTGCCTGTGAGGGACACACACAAAATATCCCAAAATATCCCAGAATATCCCAAAATATCCCAGAATATCCCAAAATATCCCAGAATATCCCAAAATATCCCAGAATATCCTGGAACTCCCAAAATCCCCCCGGAATTCCTGAATTCCTCAGCTTTTCCCCCAATTTCCCAGCTTTTACCCCGTTTTCTCCACCTCCAATTCCATTTACCCCAGCCCAGGACCTGCTGTGCCTGTGAGAGACACACAGAAAATATCCCTGAGTATCCCAAAATATCCTGGAATTCCCCAAATCCCCCAGAATTCCTGAATTTCCCAGCTTTACCCCCAATTTCCAGCTCCAATCCCCATTTGCCCCTCGTTTCTCCCAGCCCAGGAGCTGCTGTGAGCCTGTGAGGGGCTCACAAAATATCCCAAAATATCCCAAAATATCCCTGAGTATCCTGGAATTCCCAAAATCCCCCCGGAATTCCTCCATTTCCCAGCTTTTCCCCCAGTTTCCCTGCTATTACCCCGTTTTTTCCACCTCCCATTCTGTTTCTCCCAGCCCGGGAGCTGCGCTGCGCCTGTGAGGGGCACACACAAAATATCCCAAAATATCCCAGAATATCCCAAAATATCCCAGAATATCCCAAAATATCCCAGAATATCCTGGAATTCCCAAAATCCCCTCGGAATTCCTGAATTCCCCAGTTTTACCCCCAGTTTCCCTGCTATTACCCCGTTTTCTCCACCTCCCATTCCGTTTACCCCAGCCCAGGACCTGCGCCGCGCCTGTGAGGGACACACACAGAATATCCCAAACTATCCCAAAATATCCCAAAATATCCCAAAATATCCTGGAATTCCCGAAATCCCCGCGAAATTCCTCCATTTCCCAGCTTTCCCCAATTTCCAGCTTTGACCAATTTTTCCTGACCCACAACCTGCACTGCACCTGTGAGGGGCTCACACAAAATATCCCAAAATATCCCTGAGTATCCCAAAATATCCCAGAATATCCTGGAATTCCCAAAATCCCCCCAGAATTCCTGAATTCCCCAGCTTTTCCCCCAGTTTCCCAGCTTTTACCCCCTTTTTTCCACCTCCCATTCCGTTTATCCCAGCCCGCGACCTGTGCTGTGCCTGTGAGGGACTCACACAAAATATCCCAAAATATCCCAAAATATCCCAGAATATCCCAGAATATCCCAAAATATCCTGGAACTCCCAAAATCCCCCCGGAATTCCTGAATTTCCCAGCTTTTCCCCCAATTTCCCAGCTTTTACCCCGTTTTTTCCACCTCCCATTTTCCGTTTATCCCAGCCCAGGACCTGCTGTGCCTGTGAGGGACTCACACAAAATATCCCTGAGTATCCCAAAATATCCTGGAATTCCCAAAATCCCCCAGAATTCCTGAATTTCCCAGCTTTCCCCCCAATTTCCAGCTCCCATCCCCATTTGCCCCTCGTTTCTCCCAGCCTGGGACCTGCTGTGAGCTGTGAGGGACTCACACAAAATATCCCAAAACATCCCTGAATATCCCAAAATATCCCAAAATATCCCTGGGTATCCCAAAATATCCCAAAATATCCCTGGGTATCCCAAAATATCCTGGAATTCCCAAAATCCCCCAGAATTCCTGAATTTTCCCCCCTTTCCCCCCCTAATTTCCCATTTTTCCCCCAGTTTTCCATCTCCAATCCCATTTTTCCCCAGCCCGGGACCTGCACTGCGCCTGTGAGAGGCTCACACAGAATATCCCAAAACATCCCTGAGTATCCCAAAATATCCCAAAATATCCCAAAACATCCCTGAGTATCCCTGAGTATCCCAAAATATCCCTGAGGATCCCAGAATATCCTGGAATTCCCAAAATCCCCCCAGAATTCCTGAATTTCCCTGCTTTTTCCCCTAAATTTCCCAGCTTTTTTCCCTAAATTTCCAGCTTTTCCCCAATTTCCCAGCTTTTTCCCCATTTTCCCACCTCTGATCCCATTTTCCCTCCATCCCACACCCCCAGATTCCCAATTTTCCCACTTTTTCCCATTTTTTCCCATTTTTTCCCCATTATTCCCTGCTATAATTCCCCATTATTCCCCTGTTGTATTCCCCATTATTTCCCCATTATTTCCCCATTATTCCCCATTACTCCTCCATTATTCCCCATTATATTTCCCCATTTTTCCCCCATTATTCCAAATTTTATTTCCCTATTTTTCCTTTATTCCCTGTTATACTTTCCCATTATTGCCCCATTATATATTTCCCATTATTTCCCCATTATTTCTGATTATTACCCCATTTTTCTCCCATTATTCCCCATTATAATTCCCTATTTTGTCCCTTTATTCCCTCAATTTTTCCTCATAATTTTCCCCATTATTCCCCCATTATTTCCCCAATTTTCCCCCATTATTTCCCCCCTTATTTCCCCAATTTCCCCATTACTTTCCCCAATTTTTCCCCATTATTTCCCCTTTATTTTCCCCAATTTTCCCCATTATTTCCCCCCTTGTTTCCCCCCTTATTTCCCCATTATTTTCCCCATTATTTTCCCCAATTTCCCCCCTTATTTCCCCATTATTCCCCCACTATTTCCCCATTATTTCCCCATTATTTCCCCAATTTCCCCCATTATTTCCCCCCTTATTTCCCCATTATTTTCCCCAATTTCCCCATTATTTCCCCATTATTTCCCCATTATATTCCTCCAATTTCCCCCATTATTTCCCCCATTATTTCCCCATTATTTCCCCAATTTTTCCCCATTATTTTCCCCAATTTTCCCCATTATTTCCCCCATTATTTTCCCCAACTTCCCCATTATTTCCCCATTATTTCCCCCATTATTTCCCCCATTATTTCCCCCATTATTTCCCCATATTTCCCCAATTTTTCCCCATTATGTCCCCATTATTTTCCCCAGTTTTCCCCCATTTTTTCCCCCTTATTTTCCCCATTATTTCCCATTATTTCCCCATTATATTCCTCCAATTTCCCCCATTATTTCCCCATTATTTCCCCCATTTTTCCCCATTATTCCCCATTATTTCCCCATTTTTCCCCATTATTTTCCCATTATTTCCCCATTATATCCCCCCATTATATCCCCCCATTATTTCCCCATTATTTCCCCATTGTTTTCCCATTATTTCCCATATTATTTCCCCATTTTTCCCCATTATTTCCCCCATTATTTTCCCCAATTTTTCCCCATTATTTCCCCCATTATTTTCCCCAATTTCCCCATTATTTCCCCATTATTTCCCCATTGTTTCCCCATTATTTCCCCCCTTATTTCCCCATCTTTCCCCAATTTTTCCCCATTATGTCCCCATTATTTTCCCCAATTTTCCCCATTATTTCCTCCCTTATTTCCCCAATTTTCCCCCATTATTTCCCCCCTTATTTTCCCCATGATTTCCCATTATTTCCCCATTATATTCCTCCAATTTCCCCCATTATTTCCCCCTTTATTTCCCCCATTATTTCCACCAATTTTTCCCCATTTTTTCCCCCATTATTTCCCCATTTTCCCCAATATTTCCCCCCTTATTTCCCTATTTTCCCCCCATTATTTCCCCCATTATTTTGCCCAATTTTCCCCATTATTTCCCATTATATTTTCCCCAATTTTCCCCATAATTTCCCCATTATTTCCCCATTATTCCCCCATTATTTCCCCAATTTTCCCCCATTTTTCCCCATTATTTCCCCCATTATTTCCCCATTATTTCCCCCATTATTTCCTCCTTTATTTCCCCCATTATTTCCCCCATTATTTCCCCATTATTTCCCCCCTTATTTCCCCATTATTTTCCCCAATTTCCCCCATTATTTCCCCATTATATTCCTCCAATTTCCCCCATTATTTCCCCATTATATTCCTCCAATTTCCCCCATTATTTCCCCCATTATTTCCCCATTATTTCCCCAATTTTTCCCCATTATTTTCCCCAACTTCCCCATTATTTCCCCCATTATTTCCCCATATTTCCCCAATTTTTCCCCATTATGTCCCCATTATTTTCCCCAGTTTTCCCCCATTTTTTCCCCCTTATTTTCCCCATTATTTCCCATTATTTCCCCATTATTTCCCCCATTTTTCCCCATTATTTCCCATTATTTCCCCCATTTTTCCCCATTATTTCCCCATTATTTCCCCATTATTTCCCCATTGTTTTCCCATTATTTCCCATATTATTTCCCCATCTTTCCCCAATTTTCCCCCATTATTTCCCCCAATATTTCCCCCATTATTTCCCCATTATTTCCCCATTATATTTCCCCATTTTCCCCCATTATTTCCCCCATTTTTTCCCCAATTTTTCCCATTATAATTCCCCATTTTTCCCCATTATAATTCCCTATTTTTTCTCTTTATTCCCCCATTTTTCCCCATTATCTCCTCCATTATTTCTGATTATTTCCCTCATTATTTCCCATTATATTTCCCTATTTTTCCCCCATTATTTCCCCATTATTCCCCCATCAATTCCGGATTATTCCCCCATTATTTCCCCCAATTTTTCCCCATTTTTGCCCCATTATTCCCCCATTCTCCCCCATTATTCCCCCATTATTTCCCCATTATTTTCCCCAATTTTCCCCATTTTTCCCCATTATTTCCCCCTTATTTCCCCCATTATTTCCTCCGTTATTTCCCCAATTTTCCCCAATTTTTCCCCATTATTTCCCCATTATTTCCCCCATTATTTTCCCCATTATTTCCCATCACCTCCCCCCATTTTTCCCTAATTTCCCCCAATTTTCCCCATTATTTTCCCCATTATTTCCCCATTATATTCCTCAATTTCCCCCATTATTTCCCCAATTTTTCCCAATTATTTCCCCCCTTATTTTCCCCATGATTTCCCATTATTTCCCCATTATATTCCTCCAATTTTCCCCACTATTTCCCCCTTTATTTCCACCAATTTTTCCCCATTATTTCCCCCCATTTCTCCCCAATTTTCCCCATTATTTCCCCATTATTTTCCCTAATTTTTCCCCATTATTTTCCCCATTATTTCCCCATTATATTCCTCCAATTTCCCCCATTATTTCCCCCCTTATTTCCCCATTACTTTCCCCAATTTTCCCCATTATTTCCTCCCTTATTTCCCCAATTTTCCCCCATTATTTCCCCCCTTATTTTCCCCATGATTTCCCATTATTTCCCCATTATATTCCTCCAATTTCCCCCATTATTTCCCCATTATTTCCCCATTATTTCCACCAATTTTTCCCCATTTTTTCCCCCATTATTTCCCCATTTTCCCCATTATTTCCCCCCTTATTTCCCTATTTTCTCCCCATTATTTCCCCCATTATTTCCCCATTTTTCCCCATTATTTCCCCCATTATTTTGCCCAATTTTCCCCATTATTCCCATTATTTCCCCATTTTTCCCCATTATTTTCCCATTATTTCCCCATTATATCCCCCCATTATATCCCCCCATTATTTCCCCATTATTTCCCCATTGTTTTCCCATTATTTCCCATATTATTTCCCCATCTTTCCCCAATTTTTCCCCATTATTTCCCCCAATATTTCCCCCATTATTTTCCCCAATTTTTCCCCATTATTTCCCCCATTATTTTCCCCAATTTCCCCATTATTTCCCCATTATTTCCCCATTGTTTCCCCATTATTTCCCCCCTTATTTCCCCATCTTTCCCCAATTTTTCCCCATTATGTCCCCATTACTTTCCCCAATTTTCCCCATTATTTCCTCCCTTATTTCCCCAATTTTCCCCCATTATTTCCCCCCTTATTTTCCCCATGATTTCCCATTATTTCCCCATTATATTCCTCCAATTTCCCCCATTATTTCCCCCTTTATTTCCCCCATTATTTCCACCAATTTTTCCCCATTTTTTCCCA